>NW_023330701.1:0-67036 GCF_011100685.1 Canis lupus familiaris | reverse complement strand
TATTGGCCTGCAAACAGCTCCAAAGAAACTGCACAAAGATGACTTCTGGAAGGTGATAGGTTTCCTTGAGGGCAGAGGTTATGCCTTTCATGGCACATTGCAGATGTGGTTTTTCTTACCACTCAGAGAGACTGGGTTACTTTTTTTGTTTGATTTTAAATTTTAAATAAAAATATTTTCAAAATTCAGGAATGCCTCATGTGGTACAATAATCAATAGCTGATCTAAGGCTTTATGTGCATTTAATAATTATACATATTTACTCAGGCTTTGTAAAAATGACAAGTCTAAACAACTCTAGCCGAAATAATCGTAAAGCAAACAGATGAGCATACAATCATGCTCTTTCCAATCCCTGAACTCTCTGTGATATTCTTCCCTGTTCATCCTTCCTCTGCTAACGCCTGTTCAGATAAAATCTCCTGCCACAGACAACTTCAATAACTCCACATTCCATGAAACTCCTATGATATTTTGTGATTTTTCTTCTCAATCTCCACAAATTGGGTCATTGTTTCTTTCATTTCATGGCTCTACCTTCGTTTATATCCTCACTTTGATTATAAAGACCAAGGGGAAAGGGACCACCCTAGTAGAAAATAATTCAGCACAGGGCACCTGAGTGGCTCAGTGGTTGAGCGTCTGTCTTCAGCTCAGGTCGTGATCCCAGGGTCTTGGGATCGAGTTCTGCATCAGGCTCCCTGCAGGGAAGCCTGCTTCTCCCTCTGCCTATGTCTCTGCCTCTCTCTCTGTGTGTCTCTCATAAATAAATAAATAAAATCTTGGAAAAAAAAGAATTCACCACAGTATTTTCATGGACCTAGAGCACATCCTGGCACAAAGCTCAACCTGTATTTTGTTAAGTAAGTTAACTGGTTAATGAAAAGACAGGACATGCTCCTCTGTGCCTCTTAGCGTGGTGATACAACTTAGCAGTTGTGTGGTTTAGAACAAGTTACAAAACCTCTCTGAGCCTAAGCTTCCTCTTTTCTAAGATGCGAATAATAGTTGATAAGACCTGTAATTGGCTCCTTCTTTTTTCCTACCTAAGATGTGAATGTACATCCTATTGAACTGTAATGGCTCATAT
Source organism: Canis lupus familiaris (assembly GCF_011100685.1). NCBI lineage: Eukaryota > Metazoa > Chordata > Mammalia > Carnivora > Canidae > Canis > Canis lupus. The sequence continues at coordinate 65,946 of NW_023330701.1, read as the reverse complement.
TATGGGTGTTTGGTGGAAGGCAACCCAGTTCCCACAAGAAAAATTAAGGGAAAAAATAATCCCCCTCCCTTTAACTCTGGCAGTTAAGACAAGAGCATATGAGCTAAGTTCAAATGATCATCTGCTCCTACCCCATATGCTGAGTCCTGAGGGTCACAAAGTTGGGAAAGGCAGCAGAAGTCCTAACTGGACTGCTTTTGGAGATGACCTCTGCCTTGAGGTACAGGCAGTGGAGTCACCTGGGCTGGGAAATGGGCAGTGGGAGTCACCTGGGCTGAGATGTGTACAGCAGGGTCACCTGGGCTGGGAACAAATCCCTGGACCGGGCATCAGTTTGGGAGCCCACCCAGGGTCCACAGGGCACCTCCTTACTTGGCATCACTGTGGAGCGTGTGAGTCAGCCCACTTTCCTTCATGCAGACTCAGTGAGAATGACTTAAGGGTCATAAATAGGTAATTGTTTGAAAGCTCTCAGATGAAGGTTATTCTAAGCCAGATCCAATTATCCTTGTTACTAATATCATAAACAGTGATTATATTTATGATACAAAATTTGACATTTTGTCCTAGACCAAATTACTCATTCCTAATTTCTGACTAATGCCAAAGGAAAAGTTTCTTTCTTCTCTAAACAAAATTCAGTGGTCACAAACAGAATTTGCCATTTTATGGTGGATCTTATTAAAAAAAAAGTCTATGTAAAGCTTTTTTCTTTTTGGAAATTGAGAAGGAAGGAGATTATGTTTTAGGTTTGTTTCCTCTCCTGAGAAAAATAAGGTTCTTTTACAGTTAAATTCTTCCAGTTAAAATGTCACCATTTTCCTGAGCTCTAATGGAACATAGCTAATATCACCATAGTGCTGTTGGCTGGGGCTGCAGATGCTCTGTGCACCGGTGATGTCCCGCATCTGGGAACTTATCACCAGAACATGACAAGACAACACGGTCTTGGTACAGCACAGTCTAACACAAGAAATGCAGTCTTCTTTTTTTTTTTTTAAGATTTTGTTTATTTATTCATGAGAGACACATACAGAGAGAGAGGCAGAGACACAGACAGAGAGAGAAGCAGGTTCCCTGCAGGGAACCCAATGTGGGACTTGATCCCAGGACCAGGATCATGCCCTGAGCCAAAGGCAGATGTTCAACCAACCGCTGAGCCAACCAGGCATCCTAAGAAATGCAGTCTTAAAAGAGGAAAGAGCCTTAAGTATGAGATGGTCCAGCTGCTTCACTTTAAAGATCACAAGGCCAAAGCCCAAAGAAAACAAGCACCTGCTCCCTTAACAGGGTGCTCTGCTCTCCTCCTATCTCATCCCTTCAACCTCCCTGCCTTCTGCTCCTCTGATTTACATTTCTTTCTCTCTCAAGTGGAACCCAGCTTCGGTAGAGATAGTGTCCCATGGAACCATACATGGATTTAGGACTTAGCGCGAATGGCTTTGATGTGACTACCCTTCGCAGCTGCTAGGCATTGTCCTTTTGTCCAATGGTGCAGTGGCCTAAATCATTATGAAACTGGCTTCCCTGGTCTCTCCTGAAGGCACCAAAACAGGTGATATGCAAGGTTCTCTGGTTAGTCCCTGGTCGACCCCGTGAGTAATGCCACTGACCTAAGTGGGTAGTAAATCTCTTGCCTTTTGTCCATCAACCACCAGACAAAGAGAAAATGGTACCTTGGACCCATTTACACTTACTTCCAGAACAACACAAGGGCTTCCCAGGTCTTTGCTTGCTTTGGAAAGACAGTTTCTGTGTTTATCAATCTTCCTGAAGTAATTTAATCAGAAACCATTTGGAAGGGACTGCCTCAATGATGGCTGACCCACAGGGATGGACATTCTAGGGCAATCCAGAGTATAGGGGGCCCAGAAAAAAAATTCTGTACACCTTTCACCAAAGAAATTCTTTGCTTCACATTCATTGCCAGCATGCATTTCTCAGTCTATCTTCTAGGGAATTCTCTTTGTGTTCGATGCTGAGCTTTCCTGGCTGAAAAGTCAATTCAATGGACTCACTTAGGATGGTGTCCTCTGTGGACATCAGACGCCAAGTGTCCCTAAACACAAGAGTGAAGGAGGGAGAAAAATAAGGTGATGGGTTTTTAGTAAGAGTGTCATGACTGGGGACAGAAGATGCACTCAACTCATGAGTTTGCCTCTATGAAAACTATGTGTGGTCTAGTAAAAATTGACCATTTGTTCTTTGTCTGGTCTTTGGCACATGGGCTTTTAAAACACATAGACACATGAGTATCTTTGTATGTTAATGAGATGGCTGAGAGTGGACTCCTCCTCCATAGCTTCAGGTTGAGGCTCATTGCCAGAAAGATCAAGGCATGAAGGGAGACTTGGAACTTTACATTAGAAAATAATGAAATCTGAGAAGGCAGTCATAAGAACTTCTTGATTTATAACCTGTAGGTCGGGAGGTGTCTGAGGAGCAAGCTATCTTACAGGGTGGTAGGAAAAGGGGCATTTACCCTCACTTTTGGCTCTCTTTCCCCAAAGGCTTCTGTGTGTGCTGCTAAGTGTTCACTGGGATGCATTGGTCAGGGGCCCTCTAGCCTCTCCTCATGCTGTGTGCAGTGGACTCCTTGAGCCCCAAGCCTGGAGGGCTGATGTGGCCTTGGGGGGCTCTGCTGCCACCCCATCCTTCCAAGCATCTCTTCCCCTCCATCCCTCATCTCCCCCGTCCACACACTGTGCCCATGAACCCACTTTGGTGTCTATGCAAGCCCTCTTGTCATTGGGGTACTCCTGTCCCCCTCCCCCATAAAGCCCTGCCTTGTTCCCTGGGAACCTTGGTAATCCTCATGAAATTCTGAGCAAATGAAGAAGAAGAAGAAGAAGAAGAAGAAGAAGAAGAAGAAGAAGAAGGAGAAGAAAAAGAAGAAGAAGGAGGAGGAGGGGGAGGAGGAGGAGGAGGAGGAGGAGGAGGAGAAAGAGAAGGAAGGGAAGGAGAAGAAGAAAAGGAGGAGGAGGAAGAGAAGAGAGTGTCTGGAGGAATTTGTTGGCATGAAAAAACCCCCACACATTTGATGTCAGGGTTTTGTGAATAAAAACAGCTCAAATGATGTATATCATGTGGCCTGGATTTTCCATTTTAGATACCCTCTCTGGAGAGGTGCTTCCATGTAGGATGTAGAAAGTTGCTAAGAATATCATTCTCATTCACAAGAGAACACTACAGAATCATAACTTTTCTTGACCTTATCATTAAATTGAGTTTGCAAGGCAACCAAGTCACCTAAATTCCAAAGACACATTCTCCAAGGAGACGTGGACGTACCAGGTATTTCGCTTTAGCAGAGCATGCAGGACAGGTGGTTGTGAAATGAAGGATAAGAAGAAAACACCTAGAATGTCCCTAAAATGCTGAAGGCCAGGGGTGGGTTAGCGGGTTGGCCTGGAGTAGCCGGGGGTCTCTGGACACATGGGCGGCTGCGCTCACCTGCCACTGCCATGGGCCCCTGTCACCTGTGCCAGTGCTACAGCACAAAGCCCCACCTACTGCCCTGCTTCTTTTGTCTTAAGAAGCATAGAACTTAAATGCCTGGGAAGAGATACTGTGAACTGTCACCTCCAGGATACAAGCAAACATCCGTGATAGCTGGGGAAGGGAGAAGAAAAATTTTCCACTCCTGGATAAGAGGCAGGAAATGTGGAGCCAGGACCCCATGTTGTAACCAGAAGGGATGTGCTGGTGTGTGGGAGACAGATCCATCCCTCACAAGGCCTTCCACGGAGGCGGATGTGGGGCAGATCTCTTCCACCCTGGGGAGGAGAGGCAGGAGTGCCACAGGAACCTCACCTCCCATCCCTGGCACACAGGCCTTGCCTAACTCAAAGATGTCCAGACAAATACGTCCCTCCCAGACAAGGGAGAAGTCCATTGTCCCCACCATGACCCAGCCTGGGTGCCTAGACCCTCCGCCTCCTGCTTGGAAAGGGGGCGTCCAAGTGAGAAACAGTACTCGGGGGCGGGGGCAGCTGAGAGCTGACGGGGCTGAGCAGGAGTGCTGGGAAAAGTCTGGGAGCACAGGGCACCTCAGACGTCCCTGCCAGATTTTCTTTTAAGAGAGAGAGAGAGAGAGAGAGGGAGAGAGAGAGCACAAGTGCACACAAGTAGGCAGAGAGACAAGTAGAGGGAGAGAGAGAAACAGGCTTCTCACTGAGCAGGGAGCCCAACATGGGGCTTGATCCCAGGACCCTGAGATCATGACCTGAGCCAAAGGCAGATGCCCAACTGACTGAACCACCCAGGTGTCCCTGCTGCAGGAATTTGAAGCCTGAGGAGCATGATAACAACAACAAGCCCAGACCAGACCAACTCACCCCCATGCTAACTAACACCTTCCTTGATTCCAAGCAGAATAACTCCTTCAGTCTCTATTCTTTGATACATGATGTTCAGTATTCAATTATGATGAATGAAAATTCACAGCAAGAAAATGATGAGATACAGAGCATAGCAAGAAAAAAACAGCAACTAATTGTCAAGACATAAAGCAATCAACAAACCAGGATTCAGAGAAAACCCAGAGGATGAACCTCCTAGCCTGGGACCCGGAGGCAACTATGATGAATGGGTTGAACGCTCTGGTGGAAAAGGGGGCTGGTGTGCGTGGACATTGACCCAGACCAGGGGTGTGGGGCCGTTTTTCCCTCTAACAGACGTTGCTGGAAGAGTCCTCTACCTAAAAAAGTATGAGACTTTAAGTAGAAATCCAATCCAATGTATGGATTTCTTAAGTAGATTTCTTAAGTAGAAATCACAAAATAAAATATGTCTTGATGTAACAACATAAAATACAGAATTCTGTGCATCAAATAACATCATAAATAACATAAATAATTGAGAGAATCTGTAGTCATGTGATGCATAAGATGCTATTACAAATTAATAAGCAAAGCACCAGTGCTTCATTAGGAAAATAGGTAAAAGTGTTAATGAACAATTCAAAAAAGAAAAGAGAGCATAAGACCAATAAACATAAGAAGAAAAATTTATGCCAGCTAGTCTTCATAGTAGTGCCACAGAAGGAGATGTCACAAAAATCTCCTCCTACATACGTCTTCTCATTTTCCACACTTCTCAAAATTAACACTTTTTCAAAGCCTGAAATTGGGACACCTGGGTGGCTCAGTGGTTGAGCATCTTGCCTTCAGCCCAGGGCATGATCCTGGAGTCCAGGCCGGGATCGAGTCCTACATCAGGCTCCCTGCATGGAGCCTGCTTCTCCCTCTGCCTGTGTTTCTGCCTCTCTCTCTCTCTGTCTCTCATGAATAAATAAATAAAATCTTTTTTAAAAGGCTGGAATTATATATTATAAGTATCTTGAATCCATTCATTAGGATACACTAATTTAAAAGGTAAAATGAACAGACTGTACAGAAAATTCCAGGAACCCCCCTCCAAAAAAAAAAAGAAGTCACAGTGGATTGAGAGAAGCCCCGATTCCTACCCACAAATCACTGTTACTGGAGACCACTGGCTTTTCAGAGTTTGGAGGACTGAGGGAAATAGGAAAATTGGGTAGATAGAATTTGCATCTGATGAAAGTAAAACATTAAAAAAAATTTTTTTAAGACAGCTGAATAAAATAGTATTAAAATACACTGTATATATCTTATTTATTTTCATCCTTCCAAACCTTGATGCTCTAAGTTGAATTGTGTCCCCCCAAAACATGCTGAAGTTCTAATACCCAGTGCTTCAGGAGGCAAACTGGTTTGGAAACAGAGTCATTGCAGAGGTAAGTACTTGTGAAATTATGCTGGCTTAGGATGGGCCTTTCATGTTCTGTGCCTGGTGTCCTTAGATGAAGTGGGGGCCACGTGAAGACACAAAGACACACAGAGAAGAAGGCCATATGAAGACGAGGACAGAGATTAGAAGGAGGCATCTACAAGCCCGGGAATGCCAGGGGTGCTACATACACTAGAAGCTAGCAGAACAAGGAAGGAGTCTTCCCTACAGTTTTCAGAGGCAGCGTGGCCTGCCAACACCTTGATGTCAGACTTCTGGCCACCACAACAGTGAGAGAGTAAGTTTCTGTTGTTTTAAGCCACCCAATTTGTGGTCGTTTGTCTTGGCAGCCCTAGGAACTAATGCCTTTGGTAAAATATCAGGCACAAAATAGGCACTCAGTAATGATTGTTAGATAAATAGCTAGGTGTTCCCTCACAGCCAAGGGTGATTTCTGAAGCCAAGGCCACAGGAAGTCTCGGATAGAGAACTTGTGGGTTGTGCAAGCAGCACCACGGGACTTTCGAATGTAGGAGTGAGATGTTCCTGTCTCCTGGGGATACTATGGTATTTTCCAGGTTTCAGGCGTTAGTTTCTGAACTGTTAGTGAACGTCTTCCTTTTTCTCAGACTGTAAAGAACTGAAACAAGAGGGACAGATGGAGATAATGGGTATTTCACTCATGGATGGAAGTAAAAGCAGCAACAGCTCTATTAATATATTTGATTGGCTCACATAACAAGCTGAGACCATTCAACAGTTCTCTGGAAAAGGACTTTGAAGTAGCAAACACTGAACCTTTTGCAGGTTCTGGATCCAGCAGTGAAGCAGGGGCCCCACCTGCCAAGTGGACCCCCTGCAGCAGGTGTCTACACCTCCGCCCCACACAGCCACTGCCCCTGTTTCTCTCTCATTGATTCCTCAATAGTTGGTTCTTAAAATTTGGCCTAAACTGGGAATACGAAAGGACCCACTTTTTAATCTGAAGAAGTCGTTGAAGCTCATTACAACCAGAGCAAATCCTTAGGACTCCAAAGTCTCTAAGATCAATAAAATATTCTGAGGAGAAACAATGTCACGGGGATAAGAAACTGAGACTGAATAGACTTTCCTCTTGGGCAAAACTTATCAGGTGAATATAGTTTTTCTTCTCACCTCTTCTTATAAAAATGAATGTGTATATTTGCATAATTCTGTGAAGGACAATAGGAATATAAAATATAGTGACTTTTTTTTTGTTTTAAGATATATTGATGATTTTCTGCTCCAAAATCTTCCCTACATCTAATAGAAAAAGTGAGAGATTCTGGAAATCAAGAGGCAGTAAATATCATAAAGTTTAATTCTTAAATTTCTGTTTCCAGCTAAAATGTAAAGGATTTGGGAAAATAATTATTACTTTAAAATTTATTTTAATAAACCATTGTTTTATATTTAATGAATTATTTCATTAAAAGCCAAGAAAGGTATGTATCAACATGTTATCTTTCAAAGGATTTTTAAAAAGATTTTATTTATTTATTTGTTTATTCATAGAGATGCAGAGAGAGAGAGAGAAGCAGAGACACAGGCAGAGGGAGAAGCAGGCTCCATGCAGAGAGCCTGACGTTGGACTTGATCCCGGGACTCCAGGATCATGCCCTGGGCTGCAGGCGGCGTTAAACCACTACGCCACCAGAGCTGCCCTCTTTCAAAGGATTTAACTGGGAATAGAAGTCACTAATGTGGAAAACAAATACAATATGATTCATACCTCACACCATAAACAAAACATTCCATTCCAGTTGGATTAGGAACTTACATGTTAAAAGAAATACTTTAAAACTCTGCCTCAGTCATTTGTCTTTTTCTCAGGTCAATTGCCTCCTTACCATGTTCTCCTCTTTCATTCCTCTAGGACTGGGGTGTTTGCAAATTTCCAGTGGACTTGGTCTCAGGGTGTGTTAACATCCTCAATGTCTTCTCAGCTCTTTCTACATCTATGTGAGGAGCTCCCCATCCAACATTCCTTCTGTTGAATGACCTCTTGGGCAACTCTTTCTCATTAACAGGACCTGACTAACACAAACTCTAAAAAGCAAAACTAAGAGAATACCTTTGTTCTGTTATGATAAAATGAGGGGCCCCTGTTCAACAAATAAGAAGCTCAAGAGAGGGGGAAATGAGCTAAACACTGGGAGAACATTTTGCTAAACGGGCAAAAATTCACAAACAGGCATTTTCGAAAGCAGACACACAAAAGCTAACAGATACGTGAAAAGATGTGCAGTGTCACTAGTAACCAGGGAAGTGCACATCAAGAAGACCTCAGTCAGAGACACTTTGTATCCATTTGACTAACAGAATCTATCAGATTCACAGGTCTGACAGACTCTGGTGCCTTGCTTTGAGGGTACACACCTGGAAAACAGTTTGCACACCCCAGCAATTGTATCCCTGTCAAATTCCAGGAATTTCTTGTTTCATTATTTTCCAGGGATGAGTTTGTTATACACACACAAAACTTTCTGAAATTTATATCTCTGCTTGTTTGATATAATTTAGAAAATGTATATCCACTGGGCCTGTGAATGTCTGATTGCCTGTAGAAAATTCAAAATAGTGATAATGACAAACCTGAAGGTCAAACATTGAAACATTGTGTGAAACTTTATTTGGAGGAAACAAGTTCTTGTTGCAAGATCTTATTACCATGACTTTAATTGTTATCATTCTCATTATCTGAAGTGCTGTAAATTTTTGTCCTTTGGGAATTGTGGTGAGAAATTTCAATATTTTTGGAATGATCCTAAAAGCCTAAGTTTGACAATATTGCTTTGGGTGCTTCAAGGGAAGGAAGACAGATTTTTTAGATGTTGATAGAGAAGTGTGACAAATATTATCTCAAGAAGTTCACCCACACATTATAAAAGGGATCTGTTATGTAAAGACAAAAGGAAGCCACTAGACTGAGGGGTGCTAATGCCCTGGTAGCCTACATAAGCTAACCACCTAACCCAGTCAATGTGTTCCTGTCCTAGGAAACAAAACTTCAGAGCAATCAACAAACACCCAAGTAGGCTCTCCCAAGTAAATCAACCACTTCAGTTACAGCCAAACAAATAATTCTTTGCTTCCTGTCCAAGTCTTTTCTGTAAAAACATCTGTCCCAGTTCCTCTCAGTGGGGGCTTCTGACCACCTTCCATTTGGTGGCACCCAAATCAAATGGATGTTTGCTCAAATGAACTCTTCGAAAAAGAATTTTAATGTGCCTCAGTTTACCTTTTAACAGGCCCTTCTTTGTCATTATTTGTGTTGTTAAAAAAAATTGAAATGCTTTTCATCAGTATGGCTGTATGGTTGGTGTTTCTTTGAATGAGTCCTGCACCAGGGTGGCCTTAGGACAAGGGGAAGCTCAAGCGATATATCTTTACAAGTGAGAATCAGAGACTCACCTAGAACAGGGAACTTGCTGCTAACTCATGGAATCAAGTTTGACCAGATGTTAAACTTTGTAGACAAGACTTAAACTATAATTGAGCATTATAAATAAACAGGTTTAAAGTACTAAAGAAGAGGGGCACCTGGGTGGCTCAGTGGTTGAGCATCTGCCTTTGGCTCAGGTCATGATCCTGGGGTCCTGGGATCGAATTCCACTTCGGGCTCCCCTCAGGGAGCCTGCCTCTCCTTCTCCCTATGTCTCTGTTTCTCTCTCTCTCTCTCTCTCATGAATAAATAAATAAAATCTTAAAAAAATACTAGAGAAGAAATTTAAATGATTAAGATAAATGTGATGAATTAAAGTAAGATAACAATGGTTCAACACAATGAAGAGAGAAATTATTTAAAAGTACCAGACTGGGGCAGCCCTGGTGGCCTGGTAGCGCCGCCTTTGGCCCAGGGCATGATCCTGGAGACCCGGGGTCGAGTCCCACGTCGGGCTCCCTGCATGGAGCCTGTTTCTCCCTCTGCCTGTGTCTCTGCCTCTCTCTCTCTCTGTGTCTCTCACGAATGAATAGATTAAAATCTTAAAAAAAATAATAATAGTAAAAAATAAAAGTACCAGACAGAAATCTTGATGTTGAAAAATATAACTGCTGAGTGCTTTTCCCCCCTCACTATGGATCACACTTTGCTGTTTCTGGGCAGGTGGATGATACGTTAGATTTTATCTAATATTTGGATAACATATTATATTTGCTATATATTTAGTGGCTATAGAATCTGACATTTCCCGCTTGAGGGTATTGTTGCTTGTGTTTCGTTTGTTTGGTAGCTTCCCAACACTAAGTCTGGGAAATTTCCCAGACACATGGATGAGTCCTAGAGTGCCATACTAAATATAAAAACAATAAAAATAAAATAATAATAATAATAATAACTGAGCAAAGACAGTAGTGGCCACATATCCATGTGTCTGCACAACTTGGTGGTAGCCAGTGATTGCTCAGAGGCTGTGCTCCGCCAGCTCCAGCCAGCAAGCTTCCAGGATCTGTCAGTAGATTAGTTCATGACTTCAAGAGTGCATTCAAGACTGTCCTGACTCTAACTCTCTCCTCTCTGTGCTCTCTTTTCTGTGCTCATGGCCAGGTAATGGATAGTGTGGCCTCTCTCCAGTCTCTCCCATATGAGTGCATGGAGCCAGCCTTCTGAGCTGTCTCAACTCCTGGATTGCTGTGCTCTGCTGCTCGTCCAGTTGACTAGCTGACAGGCCTTCCAGATCTCTGCTGTTGCTGACCTTGCCACTGGAGGCAGAGTTGTCATTTGCTTGTCTTGTGCTCCCCTCAATCAAGTGAGGCTCAGCCAGTGGCAAAGTTGCTGGCTTCCGTGGTTGCCCCAAACTGGTACAACTCTCTTACTGATGAAGCGGACAGTGGTGGGATCCACTGGGGCAAGGACCCTGAGGTCTCCCACCATTCTTACCTGAAGTTCAATAGATTTTCATAAGAAACCACTTCTCAGTTTGTTACATGTTTTTGGTCAATTCCCAGAGCCCTGAAATTGTTGTTTTTTAAAGTAACTGTGCCTGGAGTTATTTTTTTCTTTTGGGGGGGAGGATTTGCCAAGTTCCTCACTCTACCATATCAGAAGTCTAGCCCTTCACTAGTTTTCTTAAGATGAGAGCTTAGATCATTGATTTGAAACATTTCTTCTTTTTTAATAGAAGCATTTGATGTTATAAAGTTTCCTTTAAGTGCTGCTTTGGCTGCATCCCATGACTTTTAATAGACTGTTTTCATTTTAATCCAAATGAAAATATTTTCTAATTTTCCTTTTGATTCCTCCCTTGAAATATTGCATATTTGTTCAATAGCCAAACATTTGGGGATTTGCCACATATATTTCTGTTATTGACTTCTAATTTAATTTTATTTTGTTTGGAGAATGGTTTTTGTGTGATTTCAATCTTTCAAGGTTATGGACAGCATTTTTCTTTCCTTTTTTTTTTTTTTTTTTTTTGGTCCTGAATGTAGTCTATCTTGGTAAATGTTCCATGTGCACTTGAAATGAATGCATTTCGCAGTTGGGGGTAGTTTTCTACAGATGTCAATTAAGACAAGGTGATGTCAGTGTTTGTCAAAACTTCTATATCCTTATTAATCATCTGTCTCCTGTTTTATCAATTATTGAGAGAGGTAGGTTGCAAATTCCACTTATAATTATGGATGTGTTTATTTTTCGTCTCATTTTTATCAGTTTTTGCTTCAAGTAATTTGAAGATCTGCTATGAAGTGCATACCAAGTAGCATTGTACATTCTCACGATGGCTTGACCCCCTTAGCATTATAAAATGTCTCTCTCTATCCTTGACAATATTCTTTGCTCCGAAATCCACTTTGTCTAATATTATTATTTCCACTTCAGCATTTTTTAAATGATTTATTTATTTATTTTTAGAGAGAGAGAGAGTGGTGGGGGAGAGGGCAAAGGGAGAAGGAGAGAGAGAATCCTCAAACAGACTCCTGCTGAGCATGAACCCTAACATGGGACTCCTCCCCAGAACTCTGAGATCATGACCTGAGCTGAAACCAAAAGTCAGCAGTTCAGCCGACTGAGCCACTCAGGTGCCCCACCACTTCAGCATTTTTTGATTGGTGTTCTAACAATACATATTTTCCCCATGTTTTACTGTTAGTATCTCAGCGTCTTTAGATATATATCTTTGCCTGTTAATTGGACAACTTAGCCAGAAGCCAGCAGTCTATGGCCCCTGGGCCAAAACTTGCCAACTTGTTTTGGGAATAAATGTTGTTGGAACACAGGCACATCCATTCATTTGCAGAATGTCTGTGACTGGTTTCTTGCTACAACAGTAGAGTATTAGTCGCAAAGCTCTTATTGCATACAAAGCATAAGATGTTTAGTATCCGGCTGCTGGCAGAAATTCATGGTTTAGACCATTTACATGTACAGTGGTTATCAATGTTTAAATCTATTATCTTGCTATTGTTTTTGGTTTGTTCTGCTTGCTCTTTGTCTATTTCTCTCTTTTCCTGTTTCTTCTGTATTGACAATTTTTCAATAATGCATTTTATTGCCATAATTGGCTTATTAGCTATATTTCTTTTGGCTGCATGTATAGTTGCTCTGGGGTCTATTATATATCTTAAATTTATCAAGTCCATCTTCAAGTGAGATTCAGTCCCTTTCGGGTGTTTCCTCATGTGGTGTCTCCTTCAATCCTCCTATCAGGATTAGGCCATTATTCATAATTTAAAAGTGAAGAGATAGAAGGTCATCTAATGCAACGTATTGTTTCAGGCTCAAAAGGCCGCTGATATTTGACAACTTGCCAGAAAGAAAAGGCCATTAATCATGATCACTGTCAATTTTAGTGATTCCTGGAGATGTGCTATGAAAATTCAGGCTTCAGTCAAGAAGAGTTGAGGGGCCTAGGATTTTCCCTATTTGCAAGCTAACAAATCAGTCCGCCCAGTGCATAGGTGTTGGTCGAGATGAAGGCCAGTTGGTGACTCACTGCTTTGGCAGCAGCTGGTAGCTCCATCCCTCAAACCTCACTTCCTGTAAGGCAGCCCAAAGAGGACATGTTAACTCGCAGTTGTTTGCAGTACTGAAGGAAAGCCTGACTGGGAGATGTAAAAGGGACACGTTGGGCAGGTGCCATTGGCTAGGGAAGGGATGTTGTCTTTGTCCCACTGGATGGTGAGCATACCTGCCCTTTGCTGTGGAGGAAGATTCCGCCTTTAATCTCCCAAGGCTGCTCATGCACAAACATCCTTGAACAAGTGTCCAGAACAAAAGGAGTCAGTGCCTCACGTGCAAGACTCAGAAACATAGAAGACTCACAGAAAATTGTCTCCCAACATCTAGCTCTTAAAAAACTTAAGGGATCTCCGAGACTTAAATGTTTTTTCTAGATTCAGGGCCATCGTCTATGTGTAAACATGGGGTTGTTTGCACATAGTAGGCATTCATCTGAGGGTTTAAGAGTAGTTATGGGAAGTATCCAGATGAGTCGGATGTTATGTTTTATTCCTAGATTTGTTACTTCTATGAAACTCTGTCCTTCTTAGTTGTAATTTATTTTGGATCAACTTTGAATAATCCACATTCTCAATATGACAGTGCCATGGGATTCTGGAAGCAGAACACAGGCCCACAGTTGGTCTGGACCCATACTTTTTTTTTTAGTTTTTATTTATTTATGATAGTCACACACACAGAGAGAGAGAGAGAGGCAGAGACATAGGCAGAGGGAGAAGCAGGCTCCCTGCACCGGGAGCCCAATGTGGGATTCGATCCTGGGTCTCCAGGATCACGCCCTGGGCCAAAGGCAGGCGCTAAACCGCTGCGCCACCCAGGGATCCCTGGACCCATACTTTGATGATAGTGTGATAGCATGGGGTCACACAACTGCTAAATGATGGGTAAGATGAGGTTCCAGGTCACTCAAGTCAACCCAACCTCCTGCCCTTGTATGCCACCCCTCTCCTATGTGTGTTAACAGAAGACAATGTGTTATTATCTGGGAGCAGCATTTCCCAGCTTATCTCTACCAAGGAGTGGGCGAGTATTAGTCACTGTCAGATGTTAGATCAGTGAAGACCACTAAACTATGAATTCTAGATTTTTCTAAGCTTAAACATCCAGTTTGGTATCTCCATTGGAAAGATTAGCATGATAAACATTCAATCTCTTTTCATTGTGTTCCTCAGACATGCTTATGGTTATCTGTGAATCGACAGATCTGCATTTTGAGTCCCTATGTATGAAACAATCAGCATCAAACACTAATATTTTAAAGTAATTTGGAAAATACATCAAACCGATATACCCCTTTTGCCTCTCTTGGTCTTTCTGAGAATGTCTGGAGAAGTCACAGACAGCCTATAAGATATTTGACAGTATGATATACAAATAATTCTTATACAAGGCATTTCATTTTAGGGTGATAATTGCAAATTAGAGTGTTTTAATAGCTCATCAGAAACTCTGAGGTTTTTGTATACTAAATTTGTTACAAGACCTACTATTATTACCCAGACTGTCACTTTTCCATTCACACCTGGAAAGATTTGAGTGAGGTCATTCACAAAACTTGACTCACATACACCTCGTGTAGACTCAATAAATGCCTAACATCCTCCTTTTGTCACCCAGCACTTGTGATCAGAGACCATCTCTACATGGGCTCACTGTCTGCATAGACAGAGGCTCTCTCTTCCGTTGTAGGAAATCTGAAGGGTACAGAAGAGCATAAAATGGAAAAAAAAATACAATCTTTCTGCCCAAAGAGCCAAGGGTCCCCAAAGGGCATGGGATGTATTAGATGAAGTTGCTCTTTCTGCTGAGGAACACGAGATGGAGAAACATGAGGAGGTCACTCACGGTCACTTCTTGAACTAGAGCAAGGAACAGAATTCACCAGATGCTCTCATTGCCCTCTTGAGTAAATGCATCTGTCTGAGGAATGGGCCCAGAAGCCTAGAGGTGTTATCTGCATGAGAGGCTGACAGGTCTTCCCAGAGACACTGGTCCTTAGTCCTTCTCAACCACAGAGGGAACAGGGGGGATTCTGAGAACATTATCACTTGGATAAATATACCCCATTCCCCCTGCCTCCCTCTCCTGCCCACCACCACCACACACACACACACACACACCAACCAGGACTTCATCAAACCATAGGCTGCAGATGATGTGAACACCAAACACTGTAGTGCGCGGTTGCAAAGGAGCTCTCCTAGTGAGATGTATGACAAACGAGAGAGAGGCAAGCAGGGAGGGTCTCCTGCCCACTGCAGTCCGGGTGTGGGTGTGCAGCTGTGATTTCAGTGCAGGCAACATCACCCAGGCAACGACGCCGAGGGTGTGCAAACTGGCAGCTCCCCTTGCAGCTGCCCAGAATATTCCTGAGCCCAGAGGATAGAGAGGAATAGTCTGTGGACACTTGCTCCTGGGCAAGAGTTAAAGCCAATGAAACTCTAGTTAAAATTCAGTGCCTCCCAAACTTGGCTGCAATTGTAATCCCTTGGAAACTTCTGGAAATAGCCTTTGTCTTGGGGGTGGTTCCTGGAAATCTTGGGTCAGATACCCATCTGCTGAGGCTGCCCTATAAGGATAGGCTTTAGGAAGCAGAGCCCGCCTGCAGGGTGGGAGCTGTGGGAGGCCAGGTCCCCTCTCCTGGGTCCTACTATTGTGACCAGTGACTGACTCCTTGGGAGACCTGCCCTGGGTGGGGGGCTGTGAGGGGAGCCTCCTAGGGCAGGAGCAGCTCCTGCGGAGATGCTTGCTCCAGAGCCCCTCTGGGGGCAGCTCAGAGCTGGCTGCCCACTGACAGCACCTCCTCGCAGGTGCCCTCTTCTTGGACCTCTCCTGCTTTCCTTGTTCTGATCGGCTCCTCTTGGGATCCTTCCTCAGTAACTACTTAGACAAGAATAATCCTGAGGAGTCAGGCTCTGCTTTGCAAGACCCTAGCCTCAAGCAACATGCATCACTGGGAGCTGGTGAGAGAAGCAGAACGTCTGGGCCAGCCCAGACCTGCTGCTCAGACCCCACATGTGAACAGGACAGATGCCCAGATGATCTGTGCCGCAGCACTGCCAGAGGAGCATGGTTTAAGCTGTCACCCCCACTGTGTGTGGCCAGGCTGGGACAAAGCACACACCCCTACTCTGGCCACTCCACCCAGTTCTCTGTGGGTGAGCTCTCTTTAAATGAAATAGAAGCTTTCAAAAAACAAGAAAAGTCCCAATAGGCTTGGCAGGTACAGAGGCCCTACTGTACTAGAGTTTTGAGAGTTTTAAGAACTACAAAGGGAAAGAATTGGCTGCAATTTGTGGGTGGGAAAAATGAAGAAAACTTGAAATAAATAAATGTTTAATCAAATGCCCACAAAATATAACATTATGCCAATTGGTTTCCTGCAATTTAACTAAACCCGTGTATATTTAATGTGGGATGTGGTGAATTTTTAATATGTTTGCTCTGTAGTGGCTTGGGGCCCTTACCACTAAGAACGCCCAAAGCTAGAAAAAAAAAATGAAACCAGCTCTGGAAAGAGGAGCTGCAGGGCCAGTTTGCCTTGGAGGGATGGGTGAGCTGACTCAGCTGTCCTTTGACCTGTGAACAGAAACTGCCCTCTTCTCTGCTGCCTCTGGGCTCCTTGGCACACCCCTGGGGGGCAGGACCATTATGGCCACGGGGCAACTACTGGTCATGTGAATTAGAGCCTGGCTTGGTGTCCCCGGCATCAGCTTCTCGGTTTTCATTTTTGAAAAATCGGTTTATTAAGTTTATTTTAACTTTGTTAAAGTATATTTTGCATAAACTGAAACACACCCCGTTTAAGGGTTCACTTTGGTTAGTTTTGACAAATGTATACAGCTGTGTAACTATCACCGTAATCCAGTTATAAAATATTTCCATTATTCCAAAAATTTCTCTCTGCAGTCACTCAATCCTGGACTTAGGGGTAAGCATGGATCTGCTTTCAGAAGTGGGACTTCTGTTCCCTAAAATATTGGATAAGTGGACAAACGTCTCCAGGTATAAGATAAAAAGTACAACATGATGAGCATAGTTCCTGCTTGTGGTATATTTGAAAGTTGTTAAGAGAGTAAATCTTTTTTTTTATTTTATTTTTTTTTATTTATTTATGATAGTCACAGAGAGAGAGAGAGAGGCAGAGACATAGGCAGAGGGAGAAGCAGGCTCCACGCACCGGGAGCCTGACGTGGGATTCGATCCCAGGTCTCCAGGATCACGCCCTGGGCCAAAGGCCAGGGATCCCAAGAGAGTAAATCTTAAGAGTTCTTATCCCAAGGAAAAAAAAATTTTTTTCTATCTACATCAAATGATGGATATTAACCAACCTAATAGTGGTCATCAATTATAATATATGTAAGTCAATCATAATGCTGTACCTCTTAAACTTTTTCAGTATTGTATGACAATTACATCTCAATAAAATTGGAGAAAATAAATGGACCAAAGCCAACTTCAGAAAGGTGTTGAAAGGCCATTGTGTGAGGGGACATCTTTGCCTAATTTCTGATCTTAGCAGGAAAGCTTGGAGATTCTTACCATTAAGTATGTTTTTAACTATAGGTTTTTTGTAAATGTTCTTTATCAAGTTGAAAAAGTTCTCTCGAATCCTAGTTTGCTGGGAGTTTTTATTAGGAAGGTGCTGGATTTTGTCAAATGCTTTTTCTGCATCAATTGATATGATTGTATGATTTTCCTTCTTTATCCTGTTGATATAATGGACCACATTAATTTATTTTCAAATGTTGAACCAGCCATGCATACCTGGGATAAGCTCCACTTGGTGGTCATGTATAATTCTTTTTTATGTTGTAGAATCTGATTTCATAAAACGTTGTTGAGGATTTTTGCATCTATGTTCATAAGAGACATTGCTTGTAGTTTTTTCTTCTTGTAATGTCTTTTTTTTGCCTGGTTTTGGTAGTAGGGTAAATGCAGTCTTCACACAATGAGTTAGGATGTAATCCCTCTGAATTTTATCCTCTGGAAGAGATTATGGAGAACTGATGTAATCTCATTTTCAAATGTTTTGTAGAAATCACCAGTGAATCCACATGGGCCTGGTGCTTTCTGTTCTGGAAGGCTACTGTAGCTGTACCCCCTTCCATTCTTGATATTGGCAATTTCTTTATTTTCTTCCTTTTCCTTTCTCAATCTAATTTATCAATTTTATATGATATTTTTATTTTTTTAAAGATTGTTTTATTTATTCATGAGAGACACACACAGAGAGAGAGGCAGAGGGAGAAGCAGGCTCCTTGTGGGGAGCCCGATGAGGAACTCGATCCAGAACCTCGGGATCGTGACCTGAGCCAAAAGCAGATGCTCAACCACTGAGCCACCCAGCTATCCCTATATGATCTTTTTAAAGAACCAGTTTGGTTTAATCGATTTCCACTCTTGGTTCCCCAGTTTGTATTTCATGTCTAATAACATTTCTTGTTGCATAGTCTGTTTTGTCTGGCATTGATGTAGCCATTCCAGCTTTCTTATGTGTAGTGTTTGCAGAATGCATCTTTTTCCATTCTTTTAATAGATGTCTTAAGTATATATTGTATTTGTAATTTGCAGATCTTTGAACTTAAAGTGCATTTCTTATAGACCAGATATATTTGGATCTTACTTTTATATCCAGGCTGATGATTTCTGCTATTTGACTGGACTGTTTAGTCTATTTATATGTAATAATATGATTGGATTAAGGTCTGCCATTTTTTTATTTGTTTTTATTTGTCTCCTCCTTTCTTTTCTTATTTCCTGTTCTCTTTGTGGTAAACAGAATTTGTAATATGTCATCTTAATATCTCTATATTTTTGCTGTTTTTGGTTTTATTATTTAAGTAGTTGTTCTAGGGATTAAAATATATGTTTTTCGCACTTATCAAAATAGCCTACCGATGAATATTGACTTGGTTCCAGTAAAATATAGAACTTTACATACCAAAATATCTGTGTCCCCTACCACACTTCCTTTGTGCCAGTATTGTCATATATAACACCTCTATAAGCTTTCTAAATTAATGGTATGATGTTTATTTATTTTTTTAATGGTATGATGTTTAAATGCTTGCTATTTGATAACAATATGTCTTTAAAAAAAAGATTTACTTATTTACTTGATAGAGCTTGGGGTGGGGAGGGGCAGAGGGAGAGAGAGGAAGAGAATCTCAAGCGGACTCCATGCTGATTGTGGAGCCTGATTTGGGGCTCAGTCTCATGACCCTGAGATGATGATCTGAGCTGAAATCAAGAGTTGGATGCTTAACCAACCGCACCACCCAGGCACCCCAATAGCAATATGTCTTTTAAAGAAGTTAACAGAATACATATACAGACATACACTCACACAAATTCTTATCTTTTATGTTTACCAAATAGTTACTATCTGGTGTCATTTCCCCTCAGCCCAAAATTTTTCATCTAGAATTTATTGTAGCAGTTTATTAAAGAATTATCTGTTTTCATTTACTTAGAAATGCCTTTGTTTCACCTTCATGTTTGCATGATAGTTTCATTAAAAATGGAAATCTTAATTATCTCTATTTTATTTCAACATTTGGAACAGGTTATTCCAGTGCTTCCTGGTCTCCATTGTTCCTCGTGAGAAGTCAGCCATTCCATATATCACATTCCTATGGTATGTGATGTGTCATCTTCCCTTGATTTCAATATTTTCTCTTTGCCTTTGGCTTGCAGTGGTTTGACTACAGTTTGTCTAAGTGTGGTTGTATTTTTCCTACTTGGGGTTTGATGCTCTTCTTGAATCTTAGATTTGCTTTTTTTCCTTAAATCTATTAAGACTTTACCATTTATCATTTAATAATTACTTTACCCCTTTCTATCTGCCCTCTTCCTAGAAATAAAATAACATCTATAAAGTTTGCCTAATATTGTCCACACATCCCTAAGACTGTTGTTCATTTATCTTTTTTCTCTGATCTCTTCAAAATAAAAAATTTCCAATTATTTTTCTTTGAGTTTACTAATCATTTCTCTAGCAATTCCCAACATATTGTTTTAATTTTTACTTCAATTATTGTCCTTTTTAGCCTAGAGTTTCTATGTTTTAAGTATACATTTCTTTCTTTTTTTAAGTAGGCTCCATCCACTGTGGGGCTTGAACTCACAATCCTGAGATTAAGAATCACATACTCACCAGCTGTGCCAGCCAGGTGCCCCAAATTTCCTTTATTGTGTTGAGATTTTCTATCATTTCACCAATTCCATATTTTCTTTAAATTCTGTGGACATATTTATAATGTCGGCTTTGAAATTTGTCTCTGCTAAATACATCATAAAAACTAGACAGACAGAATGTTCCATCAACTGTGTATTATATGTTTGTTTGCTCATAGATGATGAACTTAATCTGGAATTGAACTGAAATATGTCACCCCTGCATCCTGCAGTCAGTGGTATCTCTAGGAAGGTTTTCAATATGGCAATAGGAACACTTATTATGTGTGATGTGGTTAATCTATCAGCTGTAATCAAAGTTTGTAGAAATCTAAAAACTATGCAAGCATTTACTTCCTCTTCTAACTTTTAATTGTACATCTACAATTCTTGATCAAACCTATTTTTAAAAGTTACTATTTAACATTATTATCTAAAAAAGACAATTAAAGCTCCTGTTACTTTTATTCCTAAATTGTGGGTGTATAACAAGTTTCTCTGGGCTTTTCTGTCAAGTGTAGTGAATCCTTCCTGGATGCATTGGTAGCGGTAAACCCAATGATGATGGTGAACATTATTCTGAATAAATGAAGGGTAAAATGTTCACTAGTTTTATTCAGAAGTGTGATCTTTCATATATTACCAGCTGGTTTTGTAGCCATCAGTGGTAAAGTGCTAAAACCAGAGAATGTTATTTATAGAGATGTATACTGGCTAAAAAAGCAAAACTATTAAAATCTTAGAGGTATTTACATACAAAACATTAAGAGAAAAATCTTAGAAAGCTCCAATAGAATGTCTTGAAGAAAAGAGTATTGAAAAAAAAAAAAGACTATTTAAATAAGAAACTCCAGAGGCAGATGTTCAATATTTTACAAATAAACATTGATGCACCATCAGTGTCTTATAAAGGAGCTCCTCAGGTAGGTAAGACTGAACCATCATATACAAAGGCTGAGATTTGAGGAAAAACCAAACCTAGGACATTTGCTTGAAAATGTTGGGTGTATCTGTGTGGAACAAAGTAGTTCATGTCCCACCCTTCTTTGACAACACAGTCCACGTACTTAGGAACTGCTAATGATATGGAAATCCAGCTACAAAAAAAAAAAAAAAAAAAAAAAAAAAACCAATCCTAAGCAGAATTATTTTTTCATTGCCCCTTGACCACTGTGCTTACAGTGCCAACATGGCGACTCTTCAGTACATTGTGATTCAAATAGGAGGTTGATATGAAATAATTCTCTTAGTTTCCTTTCCAGCAAACACAACTCGGCACCCACCTGTACAACACTGTGAAGGATTAACCTACCAATGATGTGGATTGTAGTTTAATGTGTAGGATGGCCAGCTTCTTGTCTGTGGTTCCAGTCTGCTTTATGTGGGTGGCTAACACCACAAACTGCTTCCCCTAAGGGCTCTTTGGATACCATGGCCAGAGAGATCCTTTAAAAATGTAAATAAGATCATGTCATGCCTCTAACACATACCCCATCAGCTGGCTCTGCATGTCAATAAAGAGATAAAATCTAAAGCCAATGCCCTCTCAAGGCTGACAGGCTCCACGATTCCTATTTGCTATAGTCTTTTGCTGTCTCGCAGTCATGTCTGTCTATCTCTTTCAAGTTATTTGTAGGTGGTTTGACCCAATCACACTTTGGTCAGGAGGACACCCCCCTCCACACACACACACTGTTTTTTAAGATTTTATTCATCTATTCATGAGAGGCACGCAGCGAGGCAGAAACACAGGCATAGGGAGAAGCAAGCTCCTGCAGGGAACCCAATTTGGAACTCGATCCCGGTACCCCGAATCGCTCCCTGAAAGGAAGGCAGACGCCACTGAGCCACCTAGGCATCTCAGGAGGACACACCCTTCATTTCATTTCTCTTTCACCATTTTGTCCATAAAGAGATTTACTGAAACACCTTAATCCATTCAGAGATTGTTAAAATAAGCCCTACCCTTACCTTGATCATTGCCTAAAACTGAGTTTCCATTGGCTTTGTCCCAAATGATTATTGGCTTTTATCCCTCCAAGACTTCCCCCAACATGTATTATAGTGTTTGAGATTGAAAGTTCTCTCTCAAACTTACAAGTCCTTATGCAGATGTGATGGCTAATAAGGAAGGAATTTGTGGGCTCTTTAGATAATATTAGTCTGAGATTAGTTATGGATGCATGGGGTAATACTTAAATAATACTTCTGGGTGGATGCCTTATGGATCAAGTGTAAAATTCCCCACATTTCCCATTTAAATAGAAACTTAAGAGGGGGTGGAAATGTTTCTTCTGACACTACAGAATACATCTGTATCCAATCACAGTCTAACGGCACTAACTTGATCCTTTCCCAGAAAATAAAATGGAACTTAGAGTATTTTAATTCCATTTATCCTGCTCTCCCCATATTATCTTCATGCATTTTAATTCTATATTTTAACCCCATAATACATTATTATTTTTGTACTATCAAGTCAATATTAATTTAGATTTACTCATGTATCTGTCTCTTTCTTTTCCCTGTTTCTCAGACACCTCTGCTTTTCTCTCTAGGGTCATTTTCCCTCTTCCTAAAGCATATTCTTTAGAATTTCTTTTAGTGTCTGTCTGTGGGGACAAAGTTCCAGCCACTGCTTGAATGACATGTCCTTTTCGTCACTGTTGAGGTTTGTCCATTGTCTGATTTTCACACATTCTTTAAAAAAAAAAAAAAGACTTTATTTATTCATGAGAGACACAGAGAGAAGCAGAAACACAGGCACAGGAAGAAGAAGGCTCCTCGCCAAGAGCCCGAAATGGGACTCGATCCCAGGGCATTGGGATCACATCCTGAGCCAAAGGCAGACGCTCAACCACTGAGCCACCCAGGCGTCCCTGATTTCTGCACATTCACTCAGGACATCACTCTGTCTTCAGGCTTCTTTGGAAATTCAGTGGTCAGTCTTTGGTCCCTCTGCCTAGAGTCCATTTTTCCTTCTTCGGCTACTTACTCTTTTTCTGTTATGTTCGGGTGAGGATACCATTAATTTATCCTGCTTGAGACTCCCTAGGCTTCCTAAATCTGTGAATTGATTTCTTTCATCCATTCTGGGAAATTATCAACCATTATCTCTTCAATTATTACTTCTACCCCCATTGAATCATTTCTATATCTCTAGGATTAAAACAAAAAAAAGTTTATACCTCTTCAATACATCTTACTCTTTTTTTTTTTTTCAATTTCTCCCCATATTTTGTCACTCTGTGTCATATTCTGGATACTTTCTTTTGATGCATCCTCTTTTTAAATAATTTCTCTCCAGCTGTGTCTGTCCATTGACTTTAAACTTGACTGCCTTCCTACTTTTTGATTATTGCATGTTTAAATTCCAGAGTTTATTTTTGGTTCTTTTCAAATTTGACATGTTACTTCACATATTTTTTCACTTTCCTGATAAAGTGTTCAAGCTTAGATTTTATTTCTTTAGCATCTCTAAAGAAATGTTAACCTCTACTCCTCTTTACTGACGTCCCACATTGAAGATCACAGAAATCCCGCTAGCTCCACCTTCAAAATAGAATATGACAGCATCTTATCATTCCTGCCACTACCGCTTTGCTCTGCATAGCATCATCTCCCACTCGGATTTCTATAATGTCTCCTCACTGGTTTCCCTGCTGCCCACCCTTGCTCCTGCCCGTCCATTTTCTACCTTATAGCCAGAGAGATCCTCTTACAGCACCTGTCAAATTTTGTCATTCCTCTGTGCAAAAAGGAATGGCTAGCCCTCCATCTCAGAGTAAAAACTGAAATCCTTATGATGACTTGCAGGGTTTCCTAATTATCTCATGGGCTAGTCTCTGGCTCTTCTTCCAACTGGAACATTCTTTGCCCACACACCTCACATTATTAATTCCTTCACCAATTACAGTTCTGCTGTAGTGCCATCTCCTTGGGAAAGCTCACCCTTACTCTCCTATTATCTTTTTATCCTCCTGTATTTGTTTTCTCCCCAAAGCATAGATTACCTTCTTAAAAAAAAAAAAGATTTATTTATTTATTTAATGATAGAAAGAGAGAGAGAGAGAGAGAGAGAGAGAGAGAGAAAGAGGCAGAGACACAGGAGGAGGGAGAAGCAGGCTCCATGCCGGGAGCCTGACTCGGGACTCGATCCCGGGACTCCAGGATCGCACCCTGGGCCAAAGGCAGGTGCTAAACCGCTGAGCCACCCAGGGATCCCCCCGTAGATTACCTTCTTAAAAAAAAAAAAAGGATTTTATTTATTCATTCATGAGAGACACAGAGAAGCAGAGATACAGGCAGAGGGAGAAGCAGGCTCCTTGAATGGAGCCCGATGCGGGACTCGATCCCAGGACCCCAGGATCACAACCTGAGCTGAAGGCAGACGCTCAATCACTGAGCCATCCAGGCATCCCCATAGATCACCTTTTACCATAATGCCTATTTTTCTCATTTATTATCCTTGATTATATGTCCCTTAGCCAATAGCCAAGTGTAGGAATTATCTTTATTTTGTTCATGGGTGTATCTCATGCACCTAGAAGGGCGCCTGGAATATAGCTACCGCACACATTTGTTCAGTGAAGGTGTGTGCTAATTACTTATTTAATTCATTTCACTCTTTCTCCAAATGGAATCCTTTGCCAAATACATATATACTGTCAGTGTGGAGAACTAATAACGGTAAAGTGACAGTGACCTTTGGACTTGAGCAGGGAGGCCCAGCACCCTGCTCCTTCATCCTCACAGTATTCCCTGGAGACCTCTTCCCAGATCTAGGTTCTGTAGAATGTGGTTGGAAATCACTGGCCTGTCTGTACTTAACCTGAGAGTTGTTTGTTTGTTTTAATATAAGCTAACATACATCGCAGCCACTTGTGAAGCCTTTACACCAAGCCAGTCCTTTCTCCAGTGAACTCAGTGCTCCACACAGGGATGTATACTCTTGCTCCCACAGATCTTGCCAGCTGGAGGAGAGCTGGGAAGCAAGGCCATGGACAGTAAAAGCTGTTGGTGTTAAGCCCCATTTGGAGTCACTAGGACCTAAAGACCCCCAGGACGCTCCTCTCCCTCTCTTCCTCCGCCTCTGGCCTCCTTACATATTCCTGGGTGGTCGGAGAGGCCGGCTTCTGCCAGCAGGTCCACCTCTTCATCACCTCTAAGGTACCTGCCCCAAGATTAGCATGTTCTTGGGGCTGCTCATGCTGACCTGGTTTTTCTTGAGGCTGCTAGAGCCATTCCGCATGCAACGCTGCAATGCCAGGCAGCGTTAAAACTCTGGATTTCTTCCCTCTGCTACTCTTAGCTGCATGCATCTTTTGAGAAACTCGGGACTAGGTCCTCACGGACTGAAGCAGAGGCCATCCAAGTGTTACAACCCCCCAAAGCATCCATTAAAGCTCAAATTGTGTACTGTGCTGCAGCCCCCA
This sequence comes from Canis lupus familiaris, assembly GCF_011100685.1. Lineage (NCBI taxonomy): Eukaryota > Metazoa > Chordata > Mammalia > Carnivora > Canidae > Canis > Canis lupus. The sequence continues at coordinate 40,596 of NW_023330701.1, read as the reverse complement.
CCCCTGGCATCAGGGAACATGATCTTATTTGGAAATAGGGTCTTTGCAGATGTATCAAGCTAAGATGAGGTCATTTGGGGGTCTCGATCCAATACGAACGGTGTCTTTATAAGAAAAGCAAAAGACACACAGACAAGGCGGTGTGACAGCAGAGGCAAAAATCAGAGTGACACAGCAGTGAGCCAGGGATCCACAGCTGGCCCCAGGAGCTGGAAGAGGCAGGGAAGGATTCTATCCTGTCTCGGAGAGTGTGCAGCCATGTGCTCACCTTGATTTTGGAATTCCAGCCTCTAGAACTGTGAGGGTAAGTGTTTAGCCAGTTTGTGGGACTCCATACACATCATGGCAGCCCTAACAGGGTTCATTCCCCGCCACCTGTTAATGCTTCCCAAGAGAGAACCCATAGAGAGAACTCTATGGCTTTCTTGCCATAGAGTGATTTCCCCACCTTCCTGTCTCATCCCTGGAGACTTTCTTGAGGTTCCAGGAAATCTCTGCTGCTCTTGTTATTCAAGAGCAGGAATCCTGGGGTATCTGAGCCCAGTGACCAGTTCTCACAGTAGAATGTGTGATTTTTTCCAGAACCCCGCAGTGTGCAGGGCAGAGAGGCTCCCCGCAGCTTGCCCTTGCAGGTGAGTGTTCCCCCTCGGTTACCTTACAATCTGCACAAACTAGATCCATACAAGTGATGGCCGGCCCACCCATGACTCTGGCTGGGCTTACCCCCACACAAGGAGATACTTTCGAGAGCAAGTGTAATCACACCGAAATCTCAGTAGTGAAGCCCTGTAAAAGTGAAGTCAGAGGAAAAAGAATGTCATTTAAAATTATGTTCTTCCTTAAAATTTTAAACAATGATATATAAAGAGAAGAGAGGCAGTGGCATCAGGAGATTTATGTCTTCTAGTGAAGAAACACGGGCACAGCTCCACAGAGCTCAACGTGACTCTCCATTTAGCAAAAACCTCTTCAGACCCGCAATCTGTTTTTACTGTGTCAACCTTTCATACCAGGAAGAGCATTTTTTTAAAAAAACAATCTCCAAATCCTTTCATGTTTCCATTGCTTTTTTTTCCCCCTCCTCCTAGCCTTTCCTTTCAATTAGTAAAATTAAACTATATCAAGACTATCCAGCCCCAGCCGAGGGAGGGCCAGGAGTTTCTCCCCAGCGGTGCATGCGCAGGACTGCAGCCTCCCGGGAGCCGCAGTGGCTTTGATTGATCACCGCGGAACAAAGCACGAGGTGCAGACGTCAGAGCGGCTACACCAGACTTCCTCACGCACAAATTACATCTTCTGCTCGCGTGTTCCCTCCCTCCGCACACTGAGGAGTGTGGAAAAAACGAAGATGTGTACTGTGTGCTGAAAAATCTTCTAAGACACATGCATTTAAGAAGAAATTGTAGGCAGTAGGTGTTTTCCAGCCTCAGTCCTTCTACAGGGTTACTGTAGGTTTTTGTGAGCGCGTCTGTGCAGAGGGTGTGCGTACACACACACATGCGCGTGCACACACACACAGTCCAGTCCCCAGAAGGGAAAGGATGGGAGAGGACACATTCAACTTCTCACTTTAGGACGCACACCAAGGCAGTCCTCATTCCGGAGGTTCCCTCCCCTGTGGCCTATTGTTGACTGCGCCCCTCCAGTCCCAGCGGTCTGCTTGGATGGGGGGGCTGCCCCTGTGCCTAGATCTCCCCATCAGGTGGGCGTGCAGATCCGCGCAGCACCCCAGAAGCACTCCTCACTCCTCGGAGCCGCAGGGGCGGGAGCCGCAGGCGCGGAGCCAGCCGCTGGCAGGCGCCTCCCACCGCTTCCAGCCCTTAGGGGATGTCAGTGCTTCACCCACTCTGGGGGTCCTTACCTGATCCACTGCCTCCTCTCCAAACCGGGTCCTACTCCTTGTTCTCCCCACTGATAACCATTGACATCTGTATCTTTACATATTTGCAAAATGTATCAGTTCTCTCTTTGGGTTGCAAAAAGTGAGCTCAGAATTATCTGGTAGCATTCAGGATGTTTGCCCAATTTGGCGTAAAATAACGTTTTGCAATAAGAACAATTTGGACTTATTTTATGCCCTATGCACACTGCCTAAAATGGGATCTTCCACTGATGTCTATCAATCAGCCTGTTAATACAGATTTTATTTATTGCCCCAGTTTACGTTTGCAGTTATCATACATGTCAGAATATTGGCTTAGACAGGAAATTACTGTGGTTATATTTGAAACGGTGTCCTAAGGCTACAATGCCCTCATGCCCATTTCTTTTGTTGTGGTAGTGCACCCCAAAATAACTGGATGCCACATTTACTATAAAAGACGTCATCCTGCGCATCAGTGGGCACAACCCTGATGACGCACAGGAACGAAGCTCTGAATACTCATTTCTCTTTTCCATGTCTCCCTCCTTGGGCCCTCCTGAGCCCTCTGTTCATGCCTTGCTCCGACACTGCTCTTATCTATCCCTGCGGGAGTGCAAGAATGTGGGGGAATTCAGGAGTTGATGTGATCACTCTGTAAAGTATATCACCTGCTTCCCTTAGCTGGCAATAGTCCATGTATTGACTCCAGTGGAGGAAGCTCACCGACAAGGAGAGAGCTTGTCCCACGGTAAAAAATGCAGCCAGAACTGATGGTGTGGCTGCAGCCATCCACCTGAATACACCGGTCCTCCTCATGGCCCAGGCAAGCACACAGCCTGCTCCCCTTTCGCAGTGTGCAGCTTGGGGCTCCGGCTCCAGATAGAGCTGGAGATTAGAAAGGTCTTGAATTGGAAAGGACAGACACAACCACTTATCTGCTGGGTGTTATTTATGGCCTTTGGAGAAGTTTTGAGGACTGGAGGCCACAGGGGGAGAAAAGAGATTTAAAATGATTATGAATTTACAAAAAATCAGGCCACGGTCTTTGTAGCTTCTTTATTCCCGGGGTGCTGTGCTCTGGGGACCCACTTTTAGTTGAAGGCGGTGTGCTCTGCGAAATTGCCATGTGACCCCGCTGAGGCCTTACAGAGAAGTTCCTGGAGAAGGGCTATGGGGGAAGGCCCTGAGACCAGGTTTCCGAGGGCTCAGTTGACCAGCTTGCTGACCCCTGCAGATTCTGTGTGGATGACCCGCCCGAAAATATGTGGCTGCTCCCAAGGGGAGGTTTCAGGGACGTGGGACATGTTTGTGTGTCCACTTCGGCGCTGGGACACCCTCCCCAGGTTCCCTCCCCCACAGCTTGATCCCTGGGCCTCCCTGGGAATTTGCAGGGCCTGTCACCAGTGGTTGAGCCTCTGAGGAATTTTAGGAACTGGGATCCTGGGACATTCCCTCTGGGAGCCCACGTGCGCCTCCCACCTCCCAGCAACAAGGAGCGCTAACCGACTGGCTTGTTTGAGGACAGGCATTAATTAGGTATACCAGGGCCTGTTTATCTTATTAGAAACCTGCGTGCACTGGGCATTAGCATGCAGAAGCACGCAGGATCCCTGCCACCCCAGACTGCCTCTGCTGCTGACGCATTTGCGCCTTGATTTGCATTCATAGCTGGTGCTTTGGTTTGTGTCAATAACACACCCCCACAGAAACCCCCGGGGAGCCGAGGCTAGGCTTTGCACCAACACCCCCCTCCCCCACACCACGTCTGATCCAGTGTGTTGCAGCAGCTTGAACTCTCGGGCCGCGCCCCTGACCATCTCCCCGTTCGCCTGCAGATCCCCTCGGTCGAGGTGTGCCTGGCGCCGGTGGTGCGCGAGGGCCACCTGCCCGGGGCCCACCTGCCCGGGGCCCACCTGCCCGGCCGTGCCAGGGCGCACCGCGTGCTCGGGCATCAGGCGCTGCGGAGGAGGCCGCCGCGGGGAGGGGGAGGGGGCGCTGGGCACGTGCCAGCCGTGTCGGCCCTGCGGCTTGATTTATGGGTCTGATAATAAAAATCCCATTAGGCTCCTCTCATTGAGAAAAAGGAGCAGGAGAAAAAAAAGCTGTGTGTGTCACCGCGCGGCATTGACGCAGGCGGCTCTGACGGCAGCAGCCGCGGGCGGGGGCGCGGGGGGCGCAGGGGCCCCGCGAGGGGCGCGCGAGGGCCGGCCTCCAGGACGCCAAGGCCCCGCCGCCCCCGCCCGCGCCCCTCTGCGCCCCTGCACCCTTGGCCCGCCGCTTCTGTCTCCCCACGCTCCAAACACCCTCCTCTGCCGCACCCCGAGATCCCCCTGCCGCACCCCCTGCCCCTGCACTAATCTGCAGTCCCCTCGTGCCCCTCTAGCAGGACCCTGCCGACCCCCCTAGCATCCTTAGCAACCCCTACCTCTAGCCAGTGAGCGGAGGAGAGGCAGGAGGAAAGGGGAGGGGTGCCCCGCAGTCCCCAGGGGAAAGGTGCTACAGCTGGGGGTGGGGAGGGACCACGTCTTCCAGGCCACATATCTTGGTGCCCGAGCCCCCAGGAGACGCCATCACTGATGCCATCACCCCTGCAGACCCACAGTGCCCCCAGACTCCGTGCCCAGCCACCTCTCCAGCGAGCCTGAGAATCTGCTAGAGTCAGGGTTATTTTTCTGTTAAAAGAAGTCATCAGGACAGGAAAAAACATTAGCGGGTCTGTGCCCTGAGTGTGCAGGTCTGATCCAGGGCCCTGCGCCCGTGTCCACGTGTGTTTCCTCTTGGAGGGCTCGGGGAGGTGGGGTCCAGCGCCCTGGAGAAGCCGCAGTGGCGCCCCCACTGCCCTGCCTGTGTGGGGTGAGGGGCCTCCTAGGTCCCCCGGAAGAGGGGTGTTGGGCAGACGCAGTTGTGTGACCTAAACAAATACTGCTTCTCTATCAGAACTAAACAAGCAAAGGACTGATTGCATAAACATCTGGATTTCCAGACCAGTGGTTTTTTTCACACTCTCCAGAACAGAACAACTTTGGCCGCTTTAGTCCTTTCTAACGTGCTGCCAAATCCATCCTGCGGGATGGGCTTGAACTTGGTAACCACGATTCAGCCGCCGGCTGTAAATTCCGACTCTTCTGCTCTATATCCGCTTGATGTGGTTGACATATTAGCCATCATGTCCTGGTTGGCACGGACCATTGCAGCCCAGGCAGGAGGCAGCGCCCTCATTGGTAGAGAGAGATTTGGAGAAAACCCCTTATGACTTTCTTCTCCTCACTGATAACCTGGAATTATACCTAGAATTGGAAACAAGAGGGTCTGAAGCTTGCATGCCCGTATTCACAGCAACATCAGTCACAATTGCCTAAAGCTGGATGCAGCCCTATGTCCATCAACCCATGAATGGATGAACAAATGTAGAACCACACGAAGGAGTATTATTCAACCATAAAAAGGAATGGAGTTCTGATATGAGCTGTGGCCCGGATGAACCCAGGGGGCGTTATGCTGAGTGAAATAAGCCAGACACAAAAAAGACAAATACTGTGTGTTCCTCTTAGATGAGGTCTCTGAAGTCATCAAATCCACAGAGACAGGAAGTAGATGGTGGAGGAAGGGGAGCTAGTGTTTAACGAAGACAGAGTTTATGTTGGGGATGATGGAAAAAAAATTCTGGGAGTAGACAGTAGTGATGGCTTCACAGTAGTGTGAATGTAGGAGAGAGTTGCCACCGAATTGTACACTTAAAGATGGCTAACGTGGTGTATTTTGTGCTGTATGTATTTACCATAATAAAAACAAACATGAACACATACAGACATAAGTATCTCTTGGAAAGGCTAGCTCTCCCATGAGTTCTCTTCAAACTGCCACCTGCGACAACAGCACCCTGTCGGGCGTGGCATCAGCTGCCACGAACACCCAGGAAACACACCTGTTGCTGCCTTAAAACCAGAATAAAAGCAGATACTAAAAGTCACGAAGGGCTTTCCTTTCATATTTTGCCAAAACGATTGTTACATCTGTTTGAGAATGTTTGGGAGTGAACTAAATTCTTATGCCTCTGGATCTTTCTTTGCTAGTGCTTTGCTGTAGGCAATCTGAGATACACCCTCCTCCCAATAGTACCGCGGACACACATTAATATAATGGATTTTTTGGAGGAAAAATAATTTCCACATCTTTGGTTATTGGTCACCTAAGTGTATTCGTTTCCTACTGCTGCTGACCACAAATTTTGTAGCTTAGAACAACATGTATTTACCATCTTAGAGTTCTGGAGCTCAGAAGTCCAACACAATCTCATGGGGCTACAATCAGCAGAGCTGCCTGTGTCCCTTGTGGGAGCTCTGAGAGACCCATCCCTCCTTTTTCCAGCTTCTAGAGGGGCCTGTCTTCCGGGGCTCTCGGCCCCTTCTCTGTCTCTATGTCAATTCAGCTGAGAGAAGTTCTCTCTTGTTTGTTTGTTTTTAAGATTTTATATATTTATTTGACAACAAGAGAAAGAGAGACAGAGAGAGAGAAAAGGAACAAGAAGAGAGAGCCACAGGCAGAGGCAGAGGGAGAAGCAGGTTCCTCACTGAGCAGGGAGCCTGATGCGGGGCTCGATCCCAGGACCCTGAAATCATGACCTGAGCCGAAGGCAGACACTTAACTGACAGCCACCCAGGCATCCAGAAGAAGTTTTCTTTAAAGGATTCATGTGATCAAATTGGCCTGGCCTACCTAGAACCTTCAGCTTATTCTCCCCATCTCAAGGTCCATCTCTGTGGCTGTCATCACACTGCCAAGTCCCATTGGCCATGTCAGGTGCCACAGTCACACGTTCTGGGTACCAGGCTGAGGACATCCTTGGGGCCATGATTCTGCAGACCACACTAAGGCACCTGTTTGGGTTCATGACTTTATATAAGGGGATATTGCTCTGGGTGAGCTCGGAGGCACCAAACCAGCTTGCTCTCCGCTTACAAATCCGGGGTCGGTGGGGGACAAATTCACTGAGGTTCTCCTGTATGATTGCTTTCTCAGCAGCTTCATGCCTGTCTCGGAGTCTGGGATGCTGGTTCTGGTATCCCCATTTCCCCGAGCCAGGTATTCTCTTTGTCTCCTGCCTCAAAGGTGCCACTCTTCGGAGGAGGGGCAGTCTTGCCTGGGAGTTCCTCTTTGCGGTGGAGACCCCAGGCACCCTGCACCTTATACAGTGAGGGGTGGGTGGGTGGCCTGTGCTGCGGGGCTGGCCATGCCAGCTAGGCTTCTATCCGGAGCACCGCTGACCACCTGGAACACCGCTGACCACCCAGAGACCTGCAGGTGGACACGGCGGCCAATCTTGCTGCTACGGGTACCTCGTGGAGGTGGGTGATGCTGGCCTGGCTCCTTCTGTGCCCTTATTGACCAGCGCAGGAGGCCCTGCTGCCGTGACAATAAAGTGAGCCAGGGCTAAGGCACTGGCTGCAGGGAGCTGTCAGCCTGGAGCGGCTCTCTTGTGTGCCTGGCCCAGGGACACATGTCACATCACTGCTCCAGACAGACAGCTCTTCCCACGGTGGCCACTGCTAGCTGCTGGAGTCTGGGAAACAGAGACCCCTGTGCCAGCTGTAAGTTTTCTCCCGGGGCCGAAGGGGCAATGGGGTGCTGTGGCCCAGGTCTGGGGCTCCCTTGGCCTCCCCTTGGTGGCTGGCCCTACTGGTCCCAGCTGCACCCTGGGCCTGGTTCCCCCACACAGTCCAGCTGTTTCCTTGGCATCCTTGTTGGCTTCACCTCTCAGTGGTTCTCGCGGTCTCTTCCTCTGAGGGCAGCCCTCATGGAATCATTTTTAAAAATGTTTTTTTCTTGTTTTGCAGGCTTTGGTGCAATGTGGGGAGACCACAACATCTTCTCAGTTTGTTCTTTACACACTTGTGATCTTGAGCTGGTTCCGTGGGTAGGTGAGAGGGCCATGCTGGATCCCGGGAGAAAAGACAGATCGCTTAATGCTGTCACCTTCTGCCTCAAACCCTTTTGGTGCCCATCTGCTGCCTTAGGATGGGACCTAACTGAGCACCCATCACCGTGGCTTTCCCACCTTCCAGAACTCTTGCTCCTGGTTAGTGCCCGCTCTGTTTTGAGGCCCTACTGGAAATACCACTTCCCATTTTCCATCCCATCCCCAAACACACAACTTGGCTGGGATCTATGGCTGCACGCGGTGACTTTTCCTCCAAAGCTCACAGGACAAACTGCACTTACCCAGCGACATACGTCCCGTCTCACCAGTCCAGTGAACGCCTCTGGGTGCTGACCTCTCTCTACCCAGTGCATGGTGACATGTTTTCTCTGAATAAACAAAGAAACGCAAGGGATGGTTGGTGGCTAGGCTGAGCTGGGACCCTGGCTGATGCTCATCTACAAACTCTCCCTTGCCAGCAACAGCCCTTGCAAGCTTGAGGGATGTGAGCGAGGGTCAGCCCCCCCAACCCTGTTCCAAAAGGCCGGCAAAATCTCCAGTCAAGCTTCTGCTTCTCTGTTTGCTTTCTCATGTCTCTTCCCACATGCTCCGTGGTTCCCATTTCTGTCACCTGTGAACTCTGCTAATTGTACCGTTTCCTTTTAACAATGACTTGCAGTGGAAATATTTTGTTAGCAATTTTCAGCATGTGTTTAAGCTGAATGTATCTCAAGATACAAAAGACAATTGGCAGACAGGAGCAACTTTTTTTTGAAGGGACCTTGATATATTTGAAATAAATTAAAGATGTGTATTGCCATCCTTACTTGATTTGTGTAGAATTTCCCTAGATATGCAGTTGTGCAAAATTTCCCATCTCTGATCTTTGTTCAAGTTGAACATGTGCTTCTACATACCATAATAACTCTTTTACAACACTCGTTGTGTACATTTGTGTTCTAACATTGCCATGGTTACTGAAATAAGTAATTGAAAAAAATTTTGATCAAGGATCAAACTACAAATGGGTTACATGTTGGAACAGTCTGTACTTTTATCTGTATGTTAGTCAAAAATCTTTGCATTTCACAACGGAAAATTTCCAGACTTGCAGGCGGATCTCTAACATTTCAAACTCTAGTGTGTTGATAACCATCTCAAATCTGAAAGAAACAATTTCACAACTTTCAGTGACATATTTGTGTATTCTCCATGTAAGAAGACCCTTGTGTTGAGTTGTTACAGATTGCATGAGGGCTGGAAGAGCAAAGACACTAGATCTGTAACAGAGCTAAGGTGCCTTCCCAGGTAGCTCTAACTTTCAATACAATTGCACTTGCCTGTCCTGCTTATGTGTTATAAAAAAATTATTTGTTTCCAGAAGGTATATGGGTAAATAAATACTAAGTAGTCCATTTAACGTGGGATTGGAGCTGAATCCTGGCTTTTGTTAAATACAGGAAAGGGGGGCATTTTTATGTTGGCATGTGGCTTGGCTTAGCAATCCTTCTACCTTATTGATGACTCTTAACATCTGTCTCCTTGAGAGTTATAGCCTCTGGTCTGTCCCTACTGTTTTGGTTATAGCTTATCAGTTGCCATTCAAAAATCTAGATGGTTTGAGTTACAATAGTTTGATAGTTTCTCTCTCCACAAAGTGGTCAGTGGCTGCAGTGACTACTGAGGAACAGGAGTGAAATTTCAAAAGGAAATTGAAGTCATTGAAAAATAAAAACCATCTACTTTATTCCAAATTAAAACACATTCAGTATGAGGAAAGTAATGCCTATTGTAGTTAACTCTTCCTTGAAAATGATTTCATGATAAGATAGAAGAAAACTGGAGTGGTAACACCAGAACTCTCCTGAAAGTGTTGCATGATGTTAAGCTGGGATATGATGTGGTCAGGCATCATTTCCTAAGACTGCATTGGGCATGGGGTGTGTTTGGTGACCTCCATATGGTCTAAGCTGAGAATACCAAGGACTCAACTAAGCCAAGGGGACAGTGAGGAGGAGATACCTATATGATACTTGGGTCAGAGGTGCAATCCTCCGTGATGGGTTGGAGGCAGGTGGAAAGAGTTGCAGAGTCCTGCTCCAGAAGAAGTTGCTCTTTAAGAGTCAGGGCTTCAAACTCTTTGGCCTGACTTAAGGTGAATCTTAAAATTACAGTGAGCAATGTTAGTAGGTTCTTTCTTTATTTTCTCTCTGCCAGGTGAGGGATTTCCTTCTTTTCTTGGTCACTTCGAGTGATGGAGTAGGGGTACAGAATATCCTTACCTCTCTTTTATTTTACCATCTTCCCTTGTTAGCTACCTAAACTCAAAATAATCATCCTAGGTCTTATGGAAAAACAAGGGGGAAAAAACCCTAAATACTTTCCACTAGATCAAAAGTGGCTGGTTCTGCACCTCCTGGGTGGAAAAATGATCTTAGACTTTTAGGAACTACAGTTGCCTCCTCTGTTAAGAGTTCCATTTCCAAATACCTTATTTTTCAGTGAAGCTCTTTAAAGAGGGGCGGTGTGCTCCTCTCACACCTGCATAGTCTGGCTGCCTGCCTAACATAGGTTACTCGAAGCATCCAAATGTTTTAGGACCATCAAGAGTCTTACAGGGGAAAGAGTTCAAACTTTTCCTTGTAGAAAGATGGAAGATAAGATCCAGAAAGAGGAAATAACATTTCTAGAGATACACAGCATGTTCACAGTGGTGAGGATGAAAATGAACAAAAAAGCAGGTTTCCAAGTTTCGGTTAAATATTCATTTCCAAATTGAACTCCAATAAAAATGAATGAATGAATGAACGAACGGATGAATGAATGAATGAATAAATAAATAAATAAATAAACAAATAAATATTCATTCCCCTCACTGTCTTGGAAGGAAGATGTTTCAAAGACTCTGGACATACAGAGACAAAAGATAAATGGCAGATAGATAAATAGATAGATAGACAGCACTTTGTCATTTGTGTCTACAAATGATACAGAGATTTGATCTTTAGACCAAACTACTGTGTAGTCAGGGAAAACATATATGTGTGTCTGTAAACATTTTATTTATTTATTTATTTATTTATTTATTTATTTATTTATTTATAGAGTGTGAGTGAGGGAAGGGGCAGCAGGAGAGGGAGAGTGAATCTCAAGCAGATACCTGCTGAGCAGGGAGCGCAGTGCGGGGGCTCGATCTCCCAACCCTGAGATCCTGACCTGAGCCAAAACCAAGAGTCAAATACTGAACTGACTGAGCCACCCAGGCAGCCAGAAAAAGTATTTTTATCCCCACTTTACAGATGAGGAAACAGTCTTAGTAGCATCAAATGACTTTCCCAAATTCACAGCGGAAGAACATGGCAGATTGAGAGCAGAAACTCTTCCTGGTTCCAACTGATTTCTTTGCAGTATATTAATTGCATAATATAGAGGAATTCCAGGTTCCACATTTATATGCTCCATGTAGTAGACAGGAGTTATAGAAGTGCGCATTTATGTTATATCCTATTAAGTTCTTCACATCTCAATTGCCCGAGGATAAAGCAGCTCCTAGACACTAACCCTTTCGGTTCATTCCTTTTCCTTAAATTACTTCCTTAAAACATATTAAATATTTTCTCTTTAATACAGATCTAGTTACACTTGGGAAATTTTATTTATTTTTATTTAAAAAAGAAAACAATTGGCGAATTGTGAACAGGTACAAACCTTTTGAAGAAGCTCTGACACTACCTGACAAAACTGTTTCTATTTGTGCCCTGCCTCAGCCATCCCACCTGCAGGAATTTGCCTTGAAGTCAAAAGTCTCATTGTATGAAAATGTAAATGCGCTAGACAATTTATTGCAGCATGATTGGAAGTCAGCTAAATACCCAAGCACGGGACATTGGTTGGCTAGGCCATGGTGTGCACACACAGCAGAGGGCTGTGTAGCTGTTGGAAAAGCAAGGAAAGTGCTGAGAAACTGATAGGAAGTGATTTCCAGGAGATACGATTAAGCAAAAAATGGCCCATTGCAAAGGAGTGTATATAGCGTATGTTCTGTAGAGAAAACAAGAACATAGACATACCTGTTTGGCTTTATAGAAGGAAACAGAGAGGAGATAACCCTGAAAGACAATGGAAGTGTTTCTTACAAGGGGTCTGGAGGAGATCGAACAGAAGGAACGCAGAAGGACAGGACCTTCTCTCTGTATGTCTCAAGGGACAGCTTTTGACTTTCCAGAGCAATATATGATATATATTATGGAGATGATATTATCTCCATCAATAATAATGGAGAAGGAGAAACCCCCAACACTGAAAGGAAAGGGAAACAAATGAAAGTCATTTTTCCAATCAAAGACAGTAGATGGGAAATAAAAAAGAACAAATCCAAATAACTTCTGAACACAACCTTTGACCATAGATCCACTGGACTTTGTAGCACACGGTAAGGGTACTGGGGAGAGTTGCAGACAAACCCTAATCTCCTGTACGGGTTGCTTTGTTGTGGTGCTGAGGGTGCAGGAGTTAGGAAACTGATAGATGAATTATAGGGCTGAGCAGGTGAGCAAATCTGTGGATGCTGTTGGGAGCAGGACTTCACTGTGATAGAAGAGACCTACATAGATGCCATAGGGAGAAGCCAGAAAGACTCCATGTCTTCTAAGACATGCGAATGTACACATATGCGCACAGGTGTATTTGTCTATCTATGTGTGTATTTGCCCATATCTGAGTGTGCATGTGTGCTCACACCTAGATCTGTGTGCTGCAGACCAAGAAGAGCAGACACCTAGTAGCAGTAAGCACCCCTGGTCCCAGATCTTGGTCTCTAACTCCACACTAAGGACTAGTGTTCCTCGGGCAAGTGGCTGATTCCAGGCTGGATACAGTAGGTACAAGATGGCCCTGGGACATCTTGTTGTGCTGCAGGTACAAAGGCTCAGGAAATGATGGGGCACACGCTGCAGGCACAGGGCCAGCATCAAGGGGCTCTCACTGGTCTTTCATGAACCAAATATGACCAAAATAAGTGAAAGTCCATACAGAAATGAATTAGAAACCATTAAAATGGAAATGAATTAGAAATGCTTATGAATTAGAAATGAATTAGAAATGCTTTCCATTAAAATGGAAAATTATTAGTTATTAATACTTTAACACTCATCACTAGTAAGTGGATGCATGAAATAGTAAATAAGAGAAAAGCAAGGGGACTTGCCCATTCCAGGGCTGAAGAGTAACTGTGTGGGAGTGCTGAGGTAGGAGCTTGCCACACACGCGTGGACCGGCCAAACCCCCGGTGGAAGCCAGTCCTGGGCAGACAGCGATGCAGAGATTATTCACCACATCTTCCAGCATCTCCCTGCAGACTGCTTATTAGTTACAAGTGAAACAAAGAGAGTAATTACACAGTGAAGCAATGAGACAAGACCCTGTTCAGGATTCAGACCAGCAGTGAGAGCCAGATGGACACCCGAGCCTCCAAATGCGATATTCTGATAAAGATACAGCCTCCCCTCGGGAGTGTTCCAGCTAAGAATGCATAACTTGAGTCTCATCAGGAGGAAGCATCAAACCCACACTGAGACATAGTTTATTAAAAATAGGGGGATGAAGTATCTATATTTTTCCAAGATGTCTATGTCATAAAAGACAGAGAAAGTTTCCAGAAACATTCCAGACTGAAGGAGTCTAAGAAATAGGGCAATTAAAGACAATCCTTGATCCCTGACTGGATTCTGTTCTCCGGGGTTGAGGCAAGGGTGTTCTAGAAGGCACGGCTCAGTGGGCAAAACTGTAATATGGATCAGCATATCAGAGGAACGTACTGCCTCAGTAATGTTAATTTACTGAAGTGGACCACAGTGCTGTCTTTATGTAATACCCTTATTCTTAGGAAATACACAATGAAGTATTGGGGGATAAAGGCCTGAGGTGTATAACTCCCTTATAACTGATTGATTGATTGACTGATTGATTGATTTACAGCCTGTATGCTTGAGGGAGGGGAGAGGAAGGACAGGGGGAGAGGGAGAGACAGAATCTTAAGCAGCCTCCATGCTCAGTGCATAACTGGATGCTAGGCTTGATCTCACAACCCTGAGATCATGACCTGAGCTGAAATGAGGAGTCAGACGCTGAACCAACTGAGCCACCCAGGTGACCTCCTCATAACTGATCTAAAAACTAGAGAGCACACAAGTGACACATGAATGGGGATAAAAGGTTAACAAGAGGTGAATCTAGGTGTTCATTGTATAATTTTTATGCTTGGGACTTTTCCATAAATCGGAAATCATTTCCAAGTAAAAATCCTAAGACAATGAGTGATAAGCTGTAAATAGATGAAATGTTTAGGTTAATGAGCTATGCTACTTATGGAAGAAGAGCAACAGATGTGACGTGACTGACATTTCTGCATTCACGCCATCCGCTGAAGCATGTGAACATAATGCACAGCTATGATGTCCTGCCTCTCCCTCGAGCCTTGCTACTCTTTGGCTGTGTTGCATTATTTGCCCTCATTTCCTTCATTCATAACATGGAATTTGGGGGCTAAGGGATTAGCCTCTTTAGATAATCAAATGTTCCCTCTGGCTCTATAAATTAGCGATTAGACTAAATGTTTATTTTCTAATTTAAGCAATTCGCTATGTTAAATAAGCAACTTCCAGACTCTCCATTTCTCCAATACCCATTTGAAAATCCTTTTCCACAACTTAGAAATTCTTTTAGGCATAGAAACAAATGTGGTCTGCGGGTCAATGGGAACACCAGTGTTTGCTAAGCAGGCCGCGTTGTTTTTTATTTTATTTTAATTAATTAATTTTTAAAAAAGATTCATACAGTTATTTCATCACCCATTTGCAACCAGCCTATATTTAGGGGAGAAAGGAATAGTATAAGAAAGGAATTGAAAGGAAGGGAGGGTCATGGGGGACAACGATAGGATTTGGTGGAGGTAGAGAATTTTGATTCAAAACATCTAGGGAAACCAGACTGTGATATAGGAGCATCTAGATAATGTATACAACATGGTAAAAGATCAAGAATTTCCCGGTATTGGTTATATTTATAGGTTCATAGCATCTGAGAGCTAATAGGGATCTGGAGAACTTCTAAATTCAAAATCTCTCATTTACTAAATAAAGACACTGTGACTTGATGAAAGTATATGACTTGTGCAAGTTAAGGGCAGATCAGGACTACAGACCAGGCCTTTGGGCTGTCCAGTTATGCACACTTGGGAAAAACAGGCAGTTCCCAACTATTCTTGGAAGTGGCCCAAAATAACACCCCATTATCCTAAGATCTCACTACTCTGAATGAGAAGAATCTAGAAACTCTTCCAAGAAAAAGAAAAATGAACCGGGGACTGTGGGATGTAATTCCTGCACTAAAGATGAGCCCTTCCAGGTGTCAGGAGAATCCCAAAGTCCCCTCAGAACTTGTTATTCCTAAAGTACTCCATAGGGTCTTGGGAGGTCATTTGGAAGCAATGCTGAGGGGCGAGGAAGGGGAGAGTGACGCGAAGCCTGGGTCAAAGCCGGCATCTCACCTTTACGGTGGACGACCTGGCTGCAGAGTCAGGCAAGTACCACTGGGGACCACAGTGCCTTTGCCACCCCACACCACCAGTTCATTAGCCCTTCCATCGTTAGATGAAGGGTGTTTAAGTCCATACAGTGTCCCATAATTTGATCTGTTCATTTCCTTGCTGTGGGTAGGGGGTGGCCCGAATAAAGGAGGAGAGAAGCTCAGTCCCCACAAAGATGTATTCCCACAGGAAATGAACTTGGTGGCCCTGGCTTATACATCAGTTTCTTGTAAGTTTTCATGTAAGCTCCTCTGACCTGATTTGCTCAGGTTAGGTCAATAACACAGTTTCCAGGTGTCCAAGGTGAGCAACAGATCTCCAATTGTGATTGTCTGTGCCACCAAGTGGAGCCAGCCCGTCTGCTTTCTTGATGTCAATTGTCTGGCCAATCTAAGCAAACTTGAACTTATTTCCAGCTCGGACAATCACGCCCTGCATTCTAGAACTGCTTCCGTGGTCTGTACCTCCCACACCCTGCTAGCACAAGACCAGCATCTCCTCGCTTGATTCCTGTCTTGTGACCGCCTTGCTCAGCTGCTACCCTACTCTCCAATTTTTTTTTTTCCTAAAACACCATTTAATCTCTTTCTGAAAACCCATTAAGTCCAGCAGGATACGTTTCCAACTCCTTAGTGAGGCCAAAGGCCCCTGATTACCTGTTCATCCTCCAGTCCAGCCCAACATTGGAGAGTCTGGGGGTGCTGCAAACCATTCTCTCTCTCGAGCCTTTGGCCTTGCACACTCTCCCCACTCTGGTGCTTGTGCTCCTACCAGTCTGCGAGACCTGGCTGGATTATGAGCTGCCCAAGGGTCTTCTCTGTCCAATGCTCCTCTCTAAGGAGAGTGCCCAGCGCAGGGCTTCTTGCAGGTGTGTACCTGCTTCCCCTCCACTGGATAGGGAGCCCCTAGCAAAGATCCCAGGACTTCCAGGTTAGGAGCTCAATGATTACTGATGGAATAAAATGTCTGACTCATAAACTGGACATTCTGAAATCTTACGAGTTGGAGTATTCATGTGCTGGGTGAGAAGAGATGTGAACACAGTCCAAGGAAACCTGAAAGAAGAAGGCATGGTGTTTTGAGGCCACAAATCCCCTTGGGGCCCTTTTACAGCAGACTGAATGCTTGGGCAAGAAAGGAAGACCACCAGGGGGAGAAGAAGAAGTGGTTGAGGAGGAAAGTGAGTACAAGAGAGAGATCCTCAGGGACCAACCACAGACCTAGCAGGTGGTCTTGGGCATGGACTCACAGGCTCTCATATAGATACTTTATTTGGGGGATACTATGGCATCTCCTGAATGTGTGGTGACATGAAGAACTTTTGGGAGGCTGACACTTGTTTTTACGTGAATGTAAGCAAAGGTAAAAGAAGAAAATTCCCATCATCATGAAGTTAGCCTTTTAGTGGGGAGATAGAATAAACAAAACAGGAAATTCAGTGAGGCCAGGAATAGGATGTGTGTTCAAGTTTTCAATGTGGTGGCCTCTGGAAGCTTCTCTGAGAAGGCCTCAGGGTACAAGTGAGAAGGGGGAAAAGAACAAGCCCTGTGAGGATTCAGCAGCAGAAGGATCCAGAGAGAGATCAGCACCTGGTTTCAGAAAAGGCCTGGGTTGGGGTCAAGGGAGCAGGGGAGCAAGAGGTATAAGCCCAGACAGGCGGTAGGACCTGCAGATTGCTACTAGGACTTTGACTCCTACTCAAGGTAGTTGAGCCATAAGGTGGTTTTTAGTAGAGAAGTGACATGATCTCAAATTTTATTTTATTTTATTTTTAAAGATTTTATTATTTATTCATGAGAGACACACGCAGAGAGGCAGAGACATAGGCAGAGGGAGAAGCAAGCTCTGATGCAGGACCTGATCCCATGACCCTGGGGTCATGACCTGAGCCAAAGGCAGACGCTCAACCACTGAGCCACCCAGGTGTCCCATGATCTTGAATTTTAACAGCACTGCCCCGACTGCTGTGTTGAGAACAGAGTGATGGAGGCAGAGGCAGAGCCAGGAGCTGGGTGTGGGTAGCAGGCTTGAGGTAGTGTCAGTGGGTCAGTGGGGTGGTAGAAATATGGCACCTAGACATATTTAGGTGTAGAGGGCCCAGAATTTGCTGACAGATGGGAAGTGAAGGAAGGAGAAAACAGGAGTCTATGTTACTCCAACATTTTGGGCATAAGGGCAACAGAAAGATCAAAATGCTCATTGGCCATGGTGGGAAAAACCGTAGCAAGAGCAGATCTGGAGTGAAGGAAACATCATGAACCTAGATACAGCCCTGCTACATTTCGGATGCCTTCTAGGCATCCAGGTGGAGGTGTGACTTAGATTGGATTGGGGTCCGGCCTTTCGGGCAGAGGCCTGAGCTATATACATAAATGAAAACGTCTTCTGTGTTCAGAGAGGACTTAACCAGGAGGCTGAGTGAGCGTTCCAGGGGAGCAGGTGGTGAAAGCGGGTAAGGGGCTGGGGTCAGTCCTGCACTCCAACAGCAGGAAGCTGGGGAGCTTCAGATTCTACACCTGTGACCCTAGGGAAAGGCCAGGGAGGTAGGAGGCAGTCCCGGGAGTGGTGTCTTGAAGGCCAAGAGAAGGATGTATTTATAGGAGGGAAGCATGACCTCTGTGCCATGTGGTCAGCACTCAAAGTCAGATGAAGACGGAAAATTCACCTTTGTCTGGAGCAGCGCTGGTTGGCGGGTGGCCTGGGTGAAAGCGGAGTTCTGCTGAGTCGCTGCAGCAGGAGTCTTAGGACAGTATCGTTGGGCTTGGTTCAAGGACCAGAGGGAGGAGAGAAACCAGACAGCTTGGGGCAAGGGCTCTGTGCTGTTGGTTGTGAAGAGAAGAGACACTGGTGGGCGAGGGACCAGACGGGGTTACAGAAAGTTTCCCCCCCAGGAAGACCCAGGGCATGTGTGTGCATTGGGCAGCCACCTGCAGATGATTTAGGATGACTTAGGGGATGCAGAGGAGGGTGGTGAAGACATTTCCTCTGGGGTCCAGGGCCCACGGAATGACCGCCTTCTATGGGGCGGGAGCACCTGGGAGGAGGCTGTGGGGTGGGCAGCTTCTTAAAGCCTTCTCTGACAGCCTGGGCCAAAGCTGGCTCTGAAGGGCTCTGCAGTTAGGCCGCAGACTCTCGGTGGCCTGCTGTCACCCAGGCCCAGCCTGGGGGTTTTGGGGTAGCCAAGGGGTTCAGGTTCTCTTTAGCCACATTTGTGTGGACTTCTTTGGTCTTTGCCAGGGTAAGTGAAGCCCCTGCAGGGCTCAATCCTCTAAGTTCCTGGGGGAGAAGCCAGGGGAGTGCCCAGCCAGGAGGGTGGGGGGCCCCCCCAGCCCTCCGCTGGGGCCGCAGGGTCCTAGCCATCAAGCCACCAGGCGGCTCCCGGCAACAGCGCGTGGGGGGCGTGAGCCCACGGATTCCCAGCGAGCCGGGTTTGGCTGAGGAACCTCCCTGCGCCACCCCCGCACCCACACACTGCACCCACCCCAGGCGCTGCGCACCCCGGCGGGCTGGGGGCGGAGGGGAGCGGGTTTGAGGTGCCGGCGGTGCGCAGAGGGAGGCGACGAGCTGGGCTCCAGGCTCTGCCCCGCGCCACGTGGCCGTCCCCCCGCCCCGCCCCGCCCCGCCCCGGGGGGCTGCTCGGGTCTGGGTGGCTCTCCCCTCTCTCCCTCTCCGTGCGGGGCTGAGCACAGCTCCGTCCTCCTGTTTCCTGCGTGCATTAGTCAGGGAGAAAGACCCCTGGGCTCGGAAGGGCAGGAAAGGGCAGGCCCCTTGGCCTTGGGAGGGGGGGTGGTGGCTGGGGACCTCCCCCTCCCCCTCCCCCCGCCCCAGGAGACGGTGTCTGTCCCCGCGCGGGAGGAGCGCCCCCGCAGGCCGACCTCCTTGGGGACGGGTGGTCCCCGCGCGCGGGCATCCTTCCATTCACGGCGACTCCGTGAGCCGAGCTGCGGCCCTGAGAGTCGGACCGAATCTATGAATGGGGAGAGGGAGGGGAGGCTCCGTCTGCCTCCACTGCCCCGCCGCCTCCCCGCCCCCGCCCCCGCCCCCGCCCCCGCCCCCCGCGCCCCGGCCGCCCGGGCCGGCCAGGTGCTAAGGGCCCGGGGCCGGGCCGGGGGGCAGTGCGGGGGGGCCCGAGGGGGTGCGCGGCTGGCTGGAGACAGCACTAGTTATACACCCCGGAGCTCCAGGACAAAGAGGGCAGCTCCGAGGCCCCCGCCCCCAGCCCGGCCCCTCCCCGGGGGCGGGCTGGCAGGTGCGGGGGTGGGAGCCGTCTCCGCGGGAGCCGCCGAGCCAAAGGTCCGGCTGCTGACGTCGGAGCGCCCGCTCCTGTCAATGAACGGCAGCGGCAGCCTGGGGACTTGTCTGGCAACGAGGCTACAGACGTCATCGCCTCCTGTTGGACGCGGGGGGTGTCCGAGCAGCCGCGCCGGCTTAAAGGAAAACTCTCCAAGTTCCAGGCAGCCGGGGAGAGTCGTTCCCGAGAGCACATGCACCCACCCCCGCCCCCCCAACGCCCGGTGTGCGCGGCACACAGGCTGGCACACGCGCGCACACACGCGCACACACGCGCGCGCACACTCGCACTCCTGTTCTCCAGGGAGGTGCGGGGCCAAACTTGCGGCCGCAGAGAGGATGAGCTGAGATGGACCGGCCTTCCTCGGGGCGTCGAGGGCTCCACGCGGCTTCCCTCCAGACCCCCAGACGCAGGGGAGGGAGAGAAGACTATGACCCTCGGTCTGGAGTTGTGTCTCTGTTCTGGGAAGATCAGCGCCAAATCCGGGGTGCCCGCAGGCCGGGGACTATGCCTGCTGAGCGGAGCAGAGGCGAGCCTTCCTGGAGAGGTCCCGAACTTGGGCCGCCGGCCTCGCTTGGCAACTTGCTTTGCGCAGCTCTCCATGGAGCCCTGGACCCACCGTGTGCCTGGCCCGCTGGCTGCTTCTTCTTCTTCTTCTTTTTTTTTTTTTTCCTCCTTTTCCCTCTGGCTTTTTTTTTTTTTTTTTTAAATAAATGTACGAACTTGAAAGGAAGCGGAGAGCGGATCCGCGCTTCAGCACACTTTGGCGGGTAAGTTGATAGTTGTTTTTACCTATTATTTAACCCCTGAGAGTCCAGAAAAACTTAATGCCAACCTCTTTCCGACTTTGCCCCCATCGTTTCCATCCATCCTTTTTGGCTTTGAGGAGGAGCGTGTGCGTGGCTTGGGGACATGACTGCTTTGGAGGAGGGCTGGCTAGGGGGAGTGGAGAAGACTAACCCGGGGTCTGTAAGGCTCCAGGGGTTGCAGGGGAGGTGAGAGCCACTGCAGCCAACCCCAGCGCTGAGCGGTTGCCTCCGGGCGGCTGCCTGACCTGAGTTTGCAGCTCCAAGTTTCCTGTGAAGGCTGCCCTCCAGCTGCAGACCGCATCCGGTGTGATGCTAGCCTGGCAGGTGCTCCGGGGAAGCGGCCAAAAGGAGCTGCTGGTGCTCCCAGCACCTTCCTTGCTCCCTTCTTGGCTTCCCTCCTGAGTTCTGGATGGGGGCAAGACCCCCCCCCCTCCTCTTTCCATTCCTCACCTCTGCTGCCACTCTCATCTGCCCCCCCCCCACCTCTCCCAGCCCCTTTCGCAAAAGCCTACATGATGTCATGGGGAGGAGGATTCCGAGTCTCCAGCACCTGAAGGCATCACTATATTGCACTCTGCAGCATTTTATTTTTTTCATTCCACCCAATTTTCCTTGCAATCCATTGAAAACATCCCCCACCAAACATCACAAACGGTGCCCCCCCTCAACCCCACTCCTTCATGAATAGACAGGGCCAGGGGTCCCACTGCAGAGCACCCGACCTCACCCCCTCCCAGATTAGGAAGAAATCAGCTGAGGGGCCCAAGGAGCGTCTCCTCCCTGGGTTCTGAGCTCTCCTCCCCTTCTCAGCTCACCCTTCTAGTGGAGAGAAGAAGAGGAAGGAGGAAGGAGGGAGCGCGCCAGCCAGCACCAACAGCCCCCTAGACGTAGGGCTGCTCTGCCGAACGGGCTGTGGGATCTCTGCGCCCGTCCCTGCCTCCTCCTGCCTCCCCTGCCTCTCTAAAGGGCCTGCCCTCCATTCTCCCTCCCTGGTCTCTACTCCCCACCCCTTCCGTCCTCGCTCGCTCCCCTCCACCTAACCCCACCTTCACTCTCCTCTCCAAGGGGGGAGGGCCGGGGGTGGGGAAAGAAACCCCCAAAGCCCCAGCCCCGGGCAGAGAGATGTCGAAGAAACGCAAAGCCCTCGAGGGTGGAGGAGGTGGAGGAGAGTCCCCGAGCCCCGAGGAGGAGCCCACTGCCTGGTCTGGGGGCCGCGGCCGCCAGGAGCAAGGTAGGGGGAGGGGGGAGGAGGAGAGGGAGAAGGAGCCGGGAAGCCTTTTGGAGTTGAGATCCTCTGCAGGAATGCTCTAGCTGGTCTTCGTCATAGCTTCCCATGTCAAGGGAACTTGAGTAGACTTTCCCCCCTACAGATGGGATTTTACTGGTGTCTTCAGGAAATTGGGGGTAGGGTGGGAATGAGCTGATTCAGCCGGTGCTGGAGACCCAAATTTGGGAGAACTTGAAGGTCTGTGGGGGGGAAGAGAAGGTGGGGTGGGATGGCAGAGGAGGCAGAGAGAGGCCAGGGAGGTGTGGATTGGGGGCTGCTGACCATTTCCTGGTTCTCTGCCTGCCTCGTCACTGTGCACCGGTGTGACCGACTGTCCTAGGCATGCATAGGACACCTGTGTCTAGAGGGTGGGGTGCCGGGGCTGTCCCCCTAGCGCCTGTGGCTGGGGAGGGACGGCAGGGAGGTTGTTGCCTTCTCCCTTGCTTCTCCAATCCAGGGATGCTAAGGGTTGCGTCATGTTGAATCCTCACCCCTGCACGGGCAGGCCCTTTGCGTTCTCCAGAAGTTGGAGGGGAGGTTTGAAGCAAATTTGGTGATGTGTTGTGATTTCAAGGGGAGCTGTTGTGATGAAAGCAGTGAGGTACTCCTTTACCTTGAATAATACCAAGGAAAAAGTGAAGATGGGAAATTTCCTGTGGAAACAAAAGTAATACCTGGGTATCTGATTTCCACATAAAAGAAACCCAAACAGACACCTTTTATTTCACTTAAAGCATTGTGGATTTGGTTAAAAGTAGGCCCCAAAGAACCAGTCAAGCCTTTTCTGGGCTGTCATTAAATTACAAAGGAAGAATGACCCAGATGCAAATATTTTGCTCTTGGTTAAGCTTTGGAAGAGGGGATGAAGGGCTGAGGTGGGGGGTGGGGAGGAAGCATCTGAACCCAGGCAGGTGGAGGGGTTGTTTTGAGTGATTGCTTTGCTTTCCAGAACTGAGCCGAGTGGTCTTGGTGGTGGCAGATGCAGGGCTGAGCAGGACACCAGAAGGCATGGGCGTGCGTCTCCAAAATGGAGTCATGGCTCTTCTCCCTTGACGTCATAAGAAACACAAAGTCACCCAAGTCCTTACTGCACATAAGACAGGACTCTTCTTGTCCATTGGGAACCTTTTGCATGGCTTGTATGTGTTGGAAAGCAAAGATTAGGCTTTGGTCATCCCTGGACAGTGCATTTTGGATTTGATAGAAATAGATGAGAGCAATGTTGTCCGCTTACCTGGAAATAGGTTGTATTTTAGTGACTGCCCATGTTTTGACTTTATTTGCTCAGTTATGATCTTGGAGCAAAAGTCAGTACATTTCTCAAATTAATTTCACTGGAAAAATGGAATTTGGTAAGAAATTCAAATATTGCAAATCACTTTATCTGAATGGTTGGTATTTTTCCATTTTGGGGAGGATAATTTGGTATCACCATAAGTATCTGACACATTCGTCAGCTCAATACCCGGCATTTGGTTTTGACCTGAGGGTTACTCTGAAAGATACGTACCATGTTCTGCTTAAGCAACTAGTGAAATCTATGGGAACTGATGTCATTATCATGGTAAATAACAACACGGGTCCATTTTATGGCATTTTAATAATTAATGAATACACGTCTTCCATTATAAAAGAAATAAGAATTGCATTTTAACAGATGTCTCTCTCTCTCTCTCTCTCTTTTTTGTGGAAATGCATGGTATTAGAACTTAAAAAGGTATGCTCTGGAGGTCCTGTACTAATGGTAGCAAATAATTTACACGTTTTTTTGCAAGTCAGAATAGGTGACAGTTAAGTACCTATACCCATATTATTCAGAGATGATAACAATTTTGAAATGACAAATTGTTGTACAAATTGGTTTTGTTTTAGACCTTACAAATATCTAATGATTCCACTGTATCCTTTGTATTTGGCAAATAAAAATGCCATTTGGTCATCGCCCTGAGTATGTAACTGTAGAAACCATTGAGACTGTAAACACTCAACTACTGTATTATTAGGAATGCATTTCTTTGGGGAATGGTGGCCATGGCATACACTCAAAGAGGCAGAGGAACATCTCTGTATATGTGGCAGGACGTGTGGCTCTGCTCACTGTGACAGCAGGGGACAGTGAATGCCGTGTGGTCATGCACACGCATCCTCACACATGGCCAAGGACCTGGATCTCCTCCACCCCTCCAGCTCAGTGCAGTTCTTGTTTTTCCTTTGGGTCTCTCAGCCAAACTCGACCGTATGCGCACTGAAGAACAGAGGAAAATATTTACATCTGTTTTGCTGACCTTGGACGTCCGAAGTGGCTTCTTTTAAGTTCCAGCAACTTGGAAGGCCAATGTGTTTGTTCGTTTTGACCATTGAAAGTATTACAGCGTGTATTAAATTAAGGCAATTGGAAATTAAATTTCAGTGGTAGTCATTGATTATAAGACCATCTGTCAGCAGGTTGGCTTGATCTGAAGTTTTAAATAGATGATAAGCATGCAGGCTACCTGGAGAGAGGATAGTGGGAACTTGGAACATAGGAACAAAAATCCATCGTGCCTTTTCCTGCCTTTACCTACCACCAAGCTCTGCCAAGGTGTACACAGTTCCCAGTCATGGCCGATGGGTATCTGCTTCAGGTGCTATGTGGATATTTCCTGGTTATCATGTCGTAATGGCTCCTGCCTCCTTTATAGTTTCTGTTCAGGAGATTTCCTTATTGGGATGAAGGTAAGGTCATACATGGGTCATTGTGAACACACATGGATGGTTTTGGTTTTCTCCCTGCCTGTGATCACTACATCTTATTTCATTTAACTGAGTAAAGACTAAAATGAAGTGCACCGTCCTAGCTTTGGCTGAACATTTCTTTGGATGTCCATTGAAATTATTTGACATGTGTGCATGTGTGTGCACCTGCACGCATGTGTGCTTGGTGTGTGTGTGTCTGTGTATCAAATCATGGCCAGAATATCATCCTCTCATGGGTGCCAGCTGACTCTGTGTCCAACATGTGTTCAAATTATATTGATGAAAGATATTTGCATAAAATGTTAAACTTCTAAAGATTTGGCTTTACAACTAAGTAAGAGAAGTTCGATGTGCAAAAATGGACAATGCCAACCACAATCTTTGTTTTGCCTTGCGTCTACTTTTCTTCATTGCTTTGAACTGAGATACAAGAGCATGTCCCAATGTTCAACTAGCTGTGAGATGATGGCTGTGTTGAAGGTGTATTGGAAGACTCTCTGATGAAAACACTGAATAATTTTATTGATTGATCTTATTCCATAGGAAGATACTCCTATTTTGTCCTCTCTCTTCACGTTCTTTTCATATTAATTCCTTTTTGAGGAGTGATTATTTACTTGGAAACTGGTTTGACCCCAAGACGTGTCATTAACAACTCCCCTACCCACCGCCACGTGCATTGAGATGCAGCAGAGATGCCCTGTTTCCTTAGCTTCCCTCTGGTGGGAAGCCTGCTCTCCTGGCCTGTCCACCTTCCACCCATACCCTGACTATTGTGTATTATTTAGTCTTCTAGTTTTCACTCTTATTTCTTTTGGGATGATTTTTGAATGAAAATGATGGCTGTTGTCCATTATGACATCCCGTACATCTAATGAGTGTTTTAAAGATAAGTGGTTTCTATTTTTGATGGAATTGGCTAAGATCCCATCTAGTGCAGATTTTCAGCCTCCTGGGGGGAGCCTCTGTATGGAAGAGAGCCAGGGCAGGGTTGAATAGGAACTATGACCTACTCATGGTTCACATTCCCCAGACTTCGTGAGTTGCAGGGAAGCCATCCATGGAGTAGCTACTCCTTCATCAGATGAGTTAATGCCCAAAGCAAACACGTGGTTACTTATAACTGTGTACCTCACTGACATCATAGTGGCATCTGGGTTTTGTGGCTTCTCTGTATTATTAGTGAGTCCTTGGTTTGAAGGGCAACTAGAGGCAGGGGAAGTAGTATCAATCCTGTGCCTCTAAAACTCATTAAAGGTAAACATCTAGAATGTAGATGTTATATCTCCACGACCCCCTGAAACCAGGTGCAATGATTTTTTTCCCGAACAGATTAATTTTTTTTAAATAATGGACTAGACCGTTTTGTTATTATGAAAAGAATCTTCTAAAGGGCGATGTATAATCATTAATGTGAAAGAATGGGCCTGACCTCTGGAGGAAGAATTGATGCAGAAGAACATTCTTACGGAAGTTTGAGAGCAAAGAGCTACCGTTCAGGTGTTTTTGTTTTTGTTTTGTTTTGTTTTGTTTTGTTTTAGTTCTCTTAGTTTCTCTGGCTCCCACCAGCAAAACCATGGCTGTGCCAGGCACCAGAGATGCTAGAGGAGGGAAGAGAGTTTAGGGGAAGAAGTATAAAAGGATGGAGAGCAGAGTCAAAGAGGTCTCACCATTGGACCAGAAAGGAAATATCACACGTGTCTGGAAAACAAAAGGCATCCTATGGTGTGTCTCCTCTCCTCTTCATCATAACTTCTGAACTGGGTGACGTGGATGGTCAAACCACTCAGACTTCGGCTGTGCTGGTGTGAAGAAAGGGACAAAGTGCACTGGACCCCAGACTTGGTGCTAACTCACCTCGGGGGCTGGTGTCCTAAATAATCAAAGTGCTAAGTCGCACGCGTCAACAGCGGCCCCTGACAAAGCAAAGGAGTCTGCTGTGACTTCACTGTGAACGTCTGAAGCCTACAGGGAAGAGTGATTTGTTATCACATATAAGAGAAATCCCGCGTCAGCTGATAATATGTTAATGCAGTCTGTCCTGCTCTCTGCCTAATAGTAAGCACTTTTCTTGCCCATTTTCTCCACGTTTTGTTATTCGGTCTCTGTCTGATTGTCAAGTTTCTGAAGCCGTTGTTATTATTTCACTGTCTGAAATGCAATGCAGAAGAATTTCAAAGTGGAACTGCAATGGTGCCAGTGACAGGATTTCATGAAGTCCCTGAGAGTGACGTGGTTCCCAGCACGCTCCTGAGCTAAAGCCGCTGACAGTTAGACTTTCATCTGAAGAAAGAACATCCACAAGGATTATCCAATGTCCCCACCGCTATATATTTTATGCCATTTTATTCAATTTGCCAAACATCTTTGGAGTAAGCACTTGGGCCTGTGCTAAGGCTGGCCGCGTGGGGTCCTTGAGAAGGGGCATGGCCTGGGGGTCACTGTGGGGACGGGCTGTTTAGGACAAAATGCTATCCGCAATTTTTAATTTTGCTTACTTTTTTTTTTTACGGTCTGCCTCTCCCGAGAATATATTTTTGATAGAGGCAGAAACTTTTTTCTTTTTCTTTTCTTTCTCTTTCTTTCTTTCTTTCTTTCTTTCTTTCTTTCTTTCTTTCTTTCTTTCTTTCTTTCTTTCTTTCTTTCTTTCTTTCTTTTTTTTCTTCTTTCCTTTTTTTTTACCATGCACTTCTAGAAGTTACAATAAAGCCTGGCAATATTCAGTCCTCTGCAAATATTTGCTGAATGAATGTGCGAATAAATGATTGCACTCCCCCCCCCCTTTTTTTTAAGATTTTATTTATTTATTCATGAGAGAGACACACACACACACAGAGGCAGAGACACAGGCAGACACAGGCAAAGATCCTAGAAGCAGGCTCCATGCAGGGAGACTAATGTGGGACTCAATCCCAGGACCCCAGGATCACGACCTGAGCCGAAGGCCGGCGCTAAACCGCTGAGCCACTCAGGGATCCCTGAACTCCCTTTTTAGTGGAACTTTTCTGTGGATATAGGATGCACAGAATGCGTTACAGAAAAAGGCTAAGGCAGACTTTTAGGGGAGCCCTTAGGTGGACTCCATGTCCCCAGCTCTCCCTCTATCTTGGGAGGCCCCTCTCGGTTCAAGTGGTGAAATCCAAAGGCAAGGAACTACAGAGTGGGTTTTTCAGGAAGGCTCTGATTTGAGGGACAGTCACAGGTAGAATGGTGGGACCTAGGGCCTTGGACTTGGCTCTTTCTCCTGCCTCACCCATTCCGCTGGTGGCCCCCGATGACAAGGCCAATGCCAGGTCAGACCCTTACGACTCAGAGCAGAGACACCTGCTAGCCCACCCTAAATAGTCCAAAGACAGATTTTCTATTCTTGCAGGATGAGAGGGGGCAGGATCTCTTCCTATTAGGGGGCAGGAGACGAGATTGCGCATCACACAGGACAGCCGCCCCCTCACACGGACAAGCAGCCCATGCCTGCCCCTTCTCCCATCAGGAAATCACCAGCACTTCTTTTATTCTCTAGTAAAGCTAAGCACAAACCTTTGGCATGAAGGCCAGCCACACTGGGGTCCCAGAGGAGATGGGGAGCTCATGGAGATGCCTGTGGTTTGTCAACTGAACATCACAACACACAGGTCAGCCTTAGTATTCCTTCCCTCAGGTTCCCCATCTTTCAGCTACAAGGACAGGTGCTTTCTGTGAGTGCTCACAAAGTTTCCTCTTCCAGCACTCTTTTCTCCACTTGTGTCTCTTTATGGAAACCTTAAGCATCCATGGAGGCCCCTCCGAATTTCTGCCTCCTCCGCGAAGCCAGGGCTACCTCCACCGGGGAGGCACCTTTCTTCCTGAGTCTGGGGCTCTGGGTGGTGTCCGAGGCTTGCACCGTGTTCAGTGTGGAATGAGTCAATAGACTTTGGACTCCTCTTCCTCCCATTGGCCTGAAAGATCCTAGACAAAAAGGGCACGTTACATACACATGGTGTAGTCAGTAGAGTAATGAGTTATCACTTGTCAAAGATGTATGTGTGAGGGAGGGGGGCGCGGGGGAGAGGGCGTGGGGAGGGGAGCATAGGGTAGGGGGGTACATGAGAGGGGGCACATCTCTGTGTGGTATGAAAAAACAATTCAACATTACCATGAACTCAGTGCTACTGAAGGATAATTTAGTGACTTAATAGCCTGAACCATGTGGTTCTTTGGAGATGATAGAAAATACAAGGATAAGACTCCTTTTGCTTCAACGACCTCTTTACAAGGTGGATAACTGATGCGCCAAAATGCTTAAGTTTTGTTGAGAAACTTTGTCTTGTTGAAGAAGGAAATGGACCCGACATCAAGAGGATGAGTTGCATTGAAGAACCAACACCTGGCCTGGAAACCATGTTGCTGTATTTGTAAACCAAAGCAAGTGGCGCCAAGTCATTGCACACCTAGTGGGATCTGGGGTGTTGCTGCAGAAGCTGGGTGGCCACCGCCCTGCCCTCACTGGCTCTGGGCCTCCCGGGCTGCTGCTCCGTCCCACCTGCCCCAGCGCCCGTATACCTTTACACTCCCAAGACCTTGGGTGTTTCTTCAGAACATTGTGGGCCTTTTTAAAGATCTGAAGCTTTTGTTACTGTGGTACATTCCTGAGTCAACCTCAACTAAGTTCAGTAAACCTTCTTTTTATCTTTCACTCACAAAACATGTGCAGAAGTGCTGTAACATTTTGGAACGGCCTCCACCAGTGTTTCTTAGATGGTGGGTAGTGACCTATTTGTGAGTCATGAAATCTATTTTTAGTGAGTCCCAACCAGATTTCTAAAAAACTGAATGGAATGGGGGAGAGGGCAAGGAGAGGATGAGGGGGTGGCGGGGAGGAG
Source organism: Canis lupus familiaris (assembly GCF_011100685.1). Lineage (NCBI taxonomy): Eukaryota > Metazoa > Chordata > Mammalia > Carnivora > Canidae > Canis > Canis lupus. The sequence goes on along the minus strand of NW_023330701.1, from coordinate 11,268 downwards.
GGAAGCTGTTGTTGGGGGTGGGAGAAGAGTGGACAGGAGAGGCTGAGGGGGAGGGGAGTGGGAAAGGGAGGGGGAAGGACAGGAGGCAATAGGGTCAGAGCGAACCCGGCAGCCTGGGCAGGTGGTATTTAATGACGTGTGTATATTTGGTCTATTGTAAAATAAATTTCTTACTGTGAGTTGAAAAAGTAATAAAATTGCTTCTCTGGACCGTATTTGACAGATATCTTGGTGACAGTTGGGCCTACAATGCCAGAATTGTGGCTTCTCCGTGAAAAATGACAAATTAAAGCGAACCTCTTAGGATTGAGGGTTGTCTCCCTAGGGCTCTGTGCCGTAGGAATGCATTAACATAGTAGGACCTATGAGGCCTCAGGCCCACTGGTTTGTCCCATCAGCACTCTGACAGAGGTGGCCCTGCTCGCAGCCATTTCTAAGGTAGCTCCCAGAAGGTGCATAATTGAAGACCATTTTAAGAGCATACATAACATGATCAAGTCTCCATTCCTGTGTTGCTTCCACGAGTGAGCACCGAGTAGGTCGTCAACAGGCGACTTTGTGTTCATGGCTGAGATCGGAACACACCTGCTGGGACCCACCAGGAAGACAGGCGGGAAGGTCCACCCTTGGGGTCCTCCGGGCAGGGCAGCTCAGACAGCCTGTTGCAGACAGCTCGGAGGAATCAGTGTGACCTCCTTGCCCTCCTGGTGGGTGTCTATCATGGGGAGGTAGAGTCCTTGTTACCCTGGGGCTCCATCCAGTGAGAGGAACAAAATGTGCTCCACCTTCCACCACAGAATGAAAGGCAAACTCTCCTTTCAGAAATCATTTCTATGCTCTTGAAAATTGTTCATGTCTAATTCTCCATCTATGTGTGTTTGGGCAGTATTTACTGTTTTTGTTTTTTAAATGAGATTCTTTTAGGCTTCCATTGGTTAAAGAGCATAGCTTTCACCCCCCACACCCCAGGAGGCTGGACTTTAGCTGCCCCTCCCCCCATTTATGCCTCGATAGGCCTGTTGTCAGGTATCACTTGATGTTTAATATTTTAAATGTTTAAAGTTGGGACGCCTCGGTGGCTCAGCAGTTGAGCGTCTGTCTGCCTTAGGCTCAGGGTGTGATCACAGGATCCTAGATCGAGTCCCACATCGGGCTCCTTGCAGGTACCCTATTTCTCTCTCTGCCTCCCTCTCTCTCTCTCTCTCTGTCTCTCATGAATAAATAAATAAAATCTTTAAAAATGATAAAATGTTTAAAGTTAAATGCAGTGGATACATATAAGTATGCATGTACTTTACTTTTCCCCTTCAAGTATGAAATCTCATCGGTCTAGATTTGATAGGTAACAAAATGAAATAAAGAAATGCTTTGTGGCTGTCTACATGCCAGTTTGCAAAAATTAATGCCAAATCATCTTCGGAAATGTTTGGGACAGCTATGGTGTTCAGGATGCAGGTCTGATGATTTAAACTTTCCAGTTTTTTTTTATTTATTTTATTTATTTTATTTTATTTTATTTTTTATTTATTTACGATAGTCACATAGAGAGAGAGAGAGAGAGAAGAGGCAGAGACACAGGCAGAGGGAGAAGCAGGCTCCATGCACCGGGAGCCCGATGTGGGATTCGATCCCGGGTCTCCAGGATTGCGCCCTGAGCCAAAGGCAGGTGCTAAACCGCTGTGCCACCCAGGGATCCCCCAGTTTTCTTTTTAAAACTGGAGGCAGTAAATTAGTATTTTAATTACTACCACTAAAATATGGTTACTATCATTTTACTTCTTTGCCACCCAACTTGGTTCTTAACTCATGAGGTGCCATTAAAAATCTGGTATGAGTGTGGATCATGAGAGAGAGAGACAGACAGAGAGAGAGAGAGGAAGAAAATGAGTTCACCATCACACAGTCTCATGTTCACTGTGTGCAGAGCATCAGCTCCCTTAGATGGCTGATGGGCAAGGGCACATTTTTCCAGCCCCTAGGGAATTTACAGTATTTACAGAAAGATAAGAATGTGTTACACAAGCCATTAAGCGAGCAGCTTCATGGAAGCCATCCAAAGGGTCACAGAGGTTTCTGGAAGGAAGTGATCCATCTCTCGAAGGCTTGGTTGAGTTGAATCATCTTGACATGTTCATGAAGCAGCCAGGAGCCGTTCCTCATGCGCAAGCATTTGGATTTAACAATCGGAGTCCATTCCTGCAACTTTCCCCCTTATTTAGAAGAGATTTCTTTAGAGCAGCTTTCACTGGATTCAGAAAGCCCACTGAAAGTTCTTGTTCTGATCATGTTTTCCTCAGTGTGCTCTCTTTGTTCCTGCAATTTTTAAAATTCGTTCTTGAATAAAAAGTTAATGTAATTTGTAAAAATTGAAAAGATACAACAGGTGTATAAAACGTCTTCTTTTGGGTTTTATTCTAGTCATGGTTTCTACTCTTCATATAGAGATGGCCTGTTTCCTCTAAGTTATTCTTAAGTAAGCTTGTCTTTTTTTTTAATTGCTCTTGTAAATGAAATTATTTTTCCCATTCAGTTATTTTTCTCATTCAGTCTTCAGAAAGACTACTTTCTTGTCTATGGTGAATGCTATGGATATTTTTATAAACTGCTCTTTATCTTGACATGATCTCAAACTTACAGAGCACAGAAAGACCTCCCTCCACCTCCTCCCCCCGGAGCTATTACCCTGACTATTTTAGCATGCACTTTCTACCAACCAGGGCATGCTCTTGTGTGGATGTGACACAACCACCCGAACCAGACCGATCATTGGTCCGTTGCTACCACCTGGCCCTCAAAACCCACTCAGTTTCTCCAGAAGTTCTAATAGCATCCTTAGGAGCGAAGGATCAGGTCCGGAGCCACCCATGGCATTTGTCTTTGGTGTCCTTCGATCCAGAGCTGTTTGTCAGTCTGTCAAAGACTTTCATCACCTTGGTGTTTTTAGAGGTTATGACCAAGTTATTTTATAGGATGTCTCTTGGCTTGAGTTTGTTCTGATGTGTCCTCATGGTTAGATCCAGGCTGTGCTCTGTTGGGAGAAATATCACAGAAATGGTGCTTTTCCTTATGGTATCTTAACAGGTGGCGCAAGAATTAGATTTGTCCTGTCACTGGCGATGTCCACCTTGAACACGTGACCATTTGATGAAGATAGTGTGTTCCAATTTTCTCCATTGAAAAGTTATACTCCCCTCCCCCACTTTCTGAGCAGTAAGGAATTTGTGGGTAGGTACTTTGATCCATTCTTTCACTCTTCAAACTTCCAATTATTCACATGTTGATTTACAGGAGTTTGGACTCTTGGTCTCCTATTTTATTTATAGATTGTAATACATTACAGCCACTATTTATTTTGAAGCTGAGATTGTCCCAGATTTGGCTAGTGCAAGCTCCTTCGATGTAGCTTTGTATCTTTGGACGTATCCATGTCTATCTCAGTCTTGATCTCTTTCTCTGTGTCTCTCTATGTAGAGAGACTGAGACATACACACATGTACAAACCTGTTCACAGCTGTAGGTTTTTCTATATTTATCTATATTCAAAACCAGCAGTTCATACCAACACTCTCGTTCCAGTCCACTGCTTTGGGGATTCGTTCTAGGTTTTTCCTATCTTACTCTCTTCTCTGAAAGTGAGAGGCCTGGCCGGCTGTATCTACATCTATGCTATCTGATGAATTTTCTCCCCGCTCTGCTGGGTGACACTTTCCTCCAGCATCCTGGCTGTGACACGGAGATCTGGTCCAGCACAAGACTGCCCTTGGCCTTGGCTGAGCTGCCTGTCTGGCCCCATCTAATGGCCCAAGGACTGAATTGTTCAGGAATGGGAAGAGGAAAGCAAAGAGAAAGAGGAGGGGAAAGAATATTTGCATGCTGATTTTGTACTCATTTACCATACTGACATCTTATGTCATTTCTGCTTGCTCTTCAGATTATTTTTCCAAGCACCTCAGGTAATCGGTTGCCAATAATGGTGATTTGACCTCCTCTCTTCAAATGTGATATCTCTTATCCTCCTCATCTGACTGCATTGCCTGACATTTCCAGAGTAATAGCGATAAAGACTTTGTAGGGATGCTTCTTCTGTTTTCTCACTTAACTAAGTGCTGGCCTTTGGGGAGAGACAGGAGACCACGTCAGCATGATTATTCCTAAATGCAAACCTGACCACATCATGCACCTGTATCTGGCCATGGGCGGGATTCCCACTGACTGTAAGACCGCCCCCGCCCCCCCCCCCCCCCCCCCCCCCCCCCGCCCTTGGGGGCCGTGTGCTCTGGCTTCACCTCCTTCCCCAGCCTTGGCTCAGAACTCTTGGTAACAGTGTTATCAGGAGTGGATGTTGGATATAGAATTTTTGTCAAATCACTTTCTACCTCCTATAGATCTATTCATGCAATTTTTTGACTTTTAATCTGTCAATTGCTTCAGGACATTTTAAAGCTACCCATTCACTAGAAAGCCCCCCACTAGGTACAACTGAGGCATTCTACACCACTTGGCCAGGCCAGGTGAGTCAGAGAATCCCATGAGTTGGAAGTATTTCTCATTCCCTGGCTCTCCCTCTCTTTCCCTCTTTCCCTGTCCATCATGACACCTCACCACGGTGAATGCCTTGGCATGGTCTGCCTGACTCTACTCCTCCTTGGCCAAAAAATTATCAGTGTCATTGACTCATTTTCTAGAATTGCCTTTAGGTAAGAAGACACAACCAGTGAGACAGAGGGTTATTTTGACAGGACTGATTGAGTCGTCTGGGCATGTTCAGAAGGCTCCCTGCGCATGCTCCGTCCCACGCAGCCCAATGGGTTTGGATCTTGATGTTTTGTAAAATACGAGGATGCGTTTGTTTTATATAAACCTGATTTTCATGCTTGTACACCCTGTACATACCCCCACGACTATCACGCCTCGTAGTGAGTCATCTTTGCCTTGCACCTTTCTCTGATCCTTCTTCAGAGCAGACGTCTGCTGTTCCCGCTGCATCGTTTCCATTGGGTTAGGGACATTGTCACAGATCAGCCCACTTAGTTCCAACCTTTCAGTGCCACTTTCCTATAGGTTTTGGGTGACTACCATTCTCCTTTTCCCACGTGGTCTTCTAATCTGAGATTTCTCTGTCTCATGCTCTAGCCGCCCAGCATCTGCACCAGGATTCTCGTATGTGCGCTTAATATTCACATACATATTACATGTTTGGGGAAGGTTGGCAGAGTATACTTTTGGGGAATGCTATTGTGAAACCTAGCAGGAGACAGAGTTTGTGGGGAAAACAGCCACCCACCTATTTACACATTTAATGAAACATGGGAATCATTTTACCTGTGCATAAATGCATGAAAGCTGATTAGAGACTAGGAATATAACACTTGAGTGATCGCTGGGCTGTCTCCCAGCCAAAGCTGGTCCAACAATTAAAATAGAGGCATCTCTTACCCCAGAGAAACACCCCTGACATCTTTTTCTTCTGCCCTTCATCTCTCTTCGATGCCACGGGGTGTCCGCCCCAGAGGAAGGTTAGGATCCAGCCCCACAAGGTACCCCATCTCCATTTTGATTGACCTGCTGGTTGTGCCTCCAGGGCTCTCTATTCAGCGCCACATTCCCACGTTCAATCCTGTGTATCTGCACCTGCATCTCTACCCCCAGACACTCGTGCAAAGTACAGTTCATCTTGTGTCTGCTCAGATCAGCTTCTCCGGCTGAGCTCTGCCGCACATGGCCCACACCATTCACCGTGTCGCCCAACCCAGAAACCTTGGGTCATTTGTGACAGTTGTGCCAATTCTACCTCCTTGGCACCTCTGTCCTCTAGATGCATACACCTTCCCCACTGCTGCTGTCCCAATCCTGTCCCTCATCATCTCTCACTTGGAAGAGTCAGATCCCAGCTTTGGTTCACATGCTTCTCCTACCCACCCTGCACTGCTGGACAGAGCGTTCTAAAATAAAACACGTCCATATTATGCTTTTGCTAAACCCTGTGGTGGTTGGTCTCCAGGTCAAGTTTGGCACGAGGGTCCTTCATTTGCCTCTCCTCACCTCATCGCACACTGCCTCTGACCCAACCCTACGTTTCAGACCTCTGGGCTCCAGCACCACTCCTCTGTTCCATCGGTCTCCTCACCCACCTGGAGAACTCTCTCCTTAGAGGCCACAGAAATAGCTTCTCCTTTAGGAACTCTTTCGTATGTATCACCAATATACCTAATACATTCCTCTGATTATTGTGTGAGTTGATCGGTGTGCTCAGAGCAAAATAAGTGCTTAAGAAATATTTTAGCTGTATTTCATTTACATGTCTGTCTAGTGATTATTTGTGTCCATGGTTGTCGCCCTTCTAAATTGGGCAGGCCTTCATGATAAGGACTGTGCCTCATACCATTTTATATCCCTTGTGCCAGCACCGTCTTTGGTGATGAGCAAGAGAGCTGGTCTCGTGGTAAATTCTGGTGTCACTCAAGTGGAGTTGGCTTGGCAGTGTTTTAAAAATTATGAGGGCAGCCCCGGTGGCCCAGCTTTTTAGCGCCACCTTTGGCCCGGGATGTGATCCTGGAGACCCGGGATCGAGTCCCATGTCGGGTTCCCTGCATGGAGCCTGTTTCTCTCTCTGCCTGTGTCTCTGCCTCTCCCTCTCTCTCTTTCTGTCTGTCATGGATAAATAAATAAAATCTAGAAAAAAATTATGAGTATTTCAGATATGCTATGCCCAGATTTTCTCCCTACATTTTAAAAGCACGTGGTATAGGCACCTGGCTGGCTCAGTCAGAAGAGCATGCAACTCTGTGACCCACATTGGGGTAGGGATTATATAAAAAAATGAAATCTTAAAAGGAAATAAAAGCACGTGGTAAGACTGGTGATAAGAGAAAAGAGTATGGAAAAACATGATTAAAAAAGAAATTAGGGGGTCCCCTGGGTAGCTCAGTGGTTGAATGTCTGCCTTTGGCTCAGGTCATGATCCCGGGGTCCTGGGCTCCCTGCAGGGAGCCTGCTTCTCCCTCTGCCTATGTCTCTGCCTCCCTTTCTGTGTCTCTCATGAATAAATAAATAAAATCTTTAAAAAGAGTGAGACAGAGAGAGAGAGAGAGAGAGAGAGAGAGAGAGAGAGAAAGAGAAATTAGGTCCCATGAGAATTTAAAAAAAACAAAAAAGGCTGCTTACCCTCCTGGGGTTTTCTTCTATCACCTGCAAAATGAGAAGTGGATAGTTGTTTGCTGCTTGAAGGATCAGAAGGATGTGGACTTTATGTTGCCCCTGGTTGGCTTAGAGAGGGACAAGGGAACACAAATTAGTTGGGTGGACTCTGACAATTCATTCCCTGTCATTGCAGGTTTGATAAAAGGAAGTGGGTTCAATTTTATAGGGAAAGTTTATAGATAAAATGAATAATTTCTTGACAATAACAGAGAAAATGATGAGACAGCCCAGAGAAATCTTTGCTTCTGTGGAGGTCAAAGAGGTCACTGTCTTTGCTTGCTGGGGTCACCTGCCAGGAAACCAGGGACCCTCCATATGTGGCTGACACAATCTTGGCTGTACGGTTCCTGCTCTTTCTTCCTTCCAATCTTGAGACCCACTGTGACCCAGGGGGTGTGAATCCAGACTTAAAAGCACAGCACGAGCCCCTGAGAGTCCAGCTAGGCGAGATGCCCACAGGGGGCTTGCAGAGTCCAGGCAGCTGGTCTGCCCCAGATGGTCCAGGAAATGAGTCCAGGGGTTCCCAGGCTTAAAAGCTGGGGAAGGGGATCTGGGAGGAATTCATCTGCCAGGACAGGTGTGTCCATGTGTTTGCAGGGCACCTCAGCAACATGGCTTTGGGTCAGGATTTCCCTTCCTTGGCCTTCTCTTTATTGGTAAAACCGTTTGCCTCTATTTCTGCTTGGATTGCTTTCAGTAAAGCCCATCCCCTCCAGTCCTCTGGGGTCTCCTTTAGCCTCCCACTTATTGGAGGAAATTATGATGCAGAGATGTTAAATAGCTTGTGTGGAGTTGCACAGCTAGTGGGTAGTAAAGCTGGGATTTGAACCTGGAATTGTCTGGCTCATACTATTTTTTAAAAATACCAACTGATCCCCTAAGAACTTGAAGATAATCCACGCTAGGCCTGCATGAATATCTGACCACAGGGTGTTGGAGGAGGTGTCCTGGAGGCCGTGAAGCACGGTCCACATGGAAGTTACCAGTGAACCAGGCAGCAGCAATTTTATAGCCAAAGACTTGGAGCTGCCCTGGGTTAGTATCAGAAGCATTGTTGCTTCTTCTGTGTGTAAGAGTGCATGTGTGTGTTAGCACATACCCTGTGGGCACAGTGGACAGCTCGTATGCTGGTCACACGTGTGTCTCTGTTGAAGGCAGGAAGGCTTGATGGATTCTATCCACTTGAGGACTGTGACCAAGGTCTTGATCGTCAATTGCCTGGGGCCTTTGGTGGTCTGTGCATCATAAAGACGTTGACTGAGACTGGTGGAATCTTCTGGTTCACCCTGGCTAGCCCAGGACCGGATTGACATCACCCACAGCCCACCCCACCGGGGAGCTCAAATTCTGACTTCTGTTATCCAGACACTTTATCAGCCATGCACAGCCGACATTCTGTTGTCAGTGATCAGAGTCTGGGAAAACAGAAAGTTGGGCCTTATCACATCTTTCTCAGGGCCTAGTGGAAAACGTATTCCTCCTCCAAAGAGTCAGAGGGTGTGTCCCACCTGAGTTGTGCGGCGGGGCGAAGCTGAATGCGGAGCCAGATGAGGGGAAAGGACTCAGCGGCGGGACACACAGCTGGTCCAGTAGCCACAGCCTCCCCCGCCCCACAGCCCCCACACCCCTGAGATCCCCACCACCAGTGTCACCTCCATCCTGCCCGCTCTGACCACCAGTTGGCACAACCCTCCAGTGCCATGGCTCCTGGACATCCTCCGTTGTGGGTTGAAGGTGTTCCCCAAAGAATGTGGCAAGGCCTGGTTGGTTTTCCTTGTGAGGGGGGAGCCCTGGCAGAGGGGGGTGCTGCCCAGTGGACGGGCCTAGAGGCACATGACCGTGGGGTCAGGCCTCAGATGCATCAACTGCCATCTTCCAAACTTCGGGGGCTACACTCTGGGCTTCCTCTCTGCCATATGTAGCTGGTGGAGAATGACAACCGGGCACGGGGTGGTCGTGAGGATTTGAAACCATGCGTGTAAAATGTCTAGCGTGGGGCTCAGAGAGCAATACCATGGGAGCCAGCAGCATGCTGAAAGAGTGACAAGGTTGGTGACGTCTGGGCGTGCAGGCAGAGATGCTGGTTGACATCTGGGGCTGGTGGCCCCCTTCACTGTCCATCGACCACCTTTCACCATATATGATGTTCCAGAGAGAGAAGATCCACGTGGAGGCTACGAAGACCCGTGGGATTTCTGGAAAGGGGAACTCCACCGCGGGTTGCCTGGGGCTTCCCTCTGAAGACAGCACGTCTTCCCTGAGGTTCTTGGTTTGTGGCTGCAAGCCTGTGGGCTCCAGTAGAGCCCTGAGCCTCGCCGTCCAGCCCGGGGAAATTTGCAGAGCCTGTGTGGACACAGTGGGAGGCTCTGGGGGCTCAGGGGGCTCAGGGTGACAGACTGCCTCCCGTAGAGGCCTGTCCAAGCAGACCCTGGGAGAGTGGGGGGCTGTTGACTGTGCAGCCTCAGTAATATCCTGGGGGTAAAGGTCTAATCCGATGGGCAACCAGCAGCGTTCCTGTGTCCCCGCCCACAATCACCTGTGATAATAACGTGCGGCCTCCCTAGATTTGCACAACATTTTCTTGTTGATTGTTCTAGGTGGCCCCCTTGTCTGGTGGGATGGGATCCCATCTTGCAAAGATGAAAGGGGAATGGCTGGTGTGGAGTCGTCACCTGTGATTCTCTTCCCCAGGACCTGAGGCCAGGCCCCAGTTCTCTGCACTAACTGTTTATTCCAGGGTGCCCAATGCGGCAGGTGCAATCGCCTTAGTGATCACTTGTAAATGAGTGCTGAACTGGGGGGTGCTTGGCACCTGCCTCCGTACGGTCCCCCACCCTCTTCCACAGGTCGCTGGCAGGCCTCGGATGGAGTGGGGAGTGGGCCCAGGACTGGGCAGCCTCTGTCCTGCTCACTGAGATGCCATTCCTTCCCCCTTCACCTTCTACCCAGCAGGGTGCATGGCAGACCTGAGGGCTGCAGGGGTAGACCCTGTGCACGCTCCTGGCGCACTTGGGAAGGCTCAGCCCTCACCGCCCAGCTGGCTTCACCTTAAGCAGTGGCTTTCCCTGTCTTGGGGTGTCCCTGTGAGCTTCCACAGTGTCTGCCATCATCAGTAGTGTCTCTCTCTGTCCCCCTTCTCCCTGCCCTGTGGGGTGCCCCCCTGGCACATGCCTCCCCTCCACCTTCCCAGGGGCGGGGGCCTCTGCTTGTTCCTGCATTTTCTCCCAGTCCAGTTCCACCCCCCACCCACCCCCCGCCAATAACCTGGCTTACTTGCTGTTTTATTTTAAACATCTTCACTGGATTTCTGGCTACCCCCACCCCCCAAGTCATGAACAACCAGCTGGCTCCACCTCGCCCTCTGTGTCCTGATATTTAATGAGCAATGCCAGGTGTGGGCTCAGCCCTCTACCCAGTCGGGAATTCAGCAGACTGCATCTGGGGGCTTCTGTTTTCCCTCAGTTCTTAAAGTGCATCGCGGTTTTGTTGAGAGTGTGTCTTCCCCTGTGTCTTCTCTGCTGCTAGAACTCCCACCACAGGCGCTGGGATCCTCCTCCTCACTCTTGGTGGTCCTCTCCTTGCTCCTGCGGTCCTCCCCTACTCCCCCAACCTTCTCTCTCTCCTCCCCCTGCCCCTGCGGTCCCCCCACGGTCCTCCCTTCACTCCCACTGTCTTCCCCTTCTCCTCCCCACTGTGGTCCTCCCCCACTCCCACTGCCCTCCTCCCTTTACTCCCTCCTCTGCTTCCATTGTCCTCTCCCTCATCCCAGCAGTCCTCCCATGGCTCCCGGGATCTCCCCCACGATCCTCCCCTTACCCCTGAGGTCCTCCCACACCCCCTTGGTCCTTCCTCCCTCCTCACCTCCTGCAGTCCTCCCCTTCCTCCCCCCCAGTCCCATGCTCCTCCCCCTCGCCCTGGAAGTCCTACCTGCACCCCACTGTCCTCCTCCCCTTCCTCCCTCTACCTGCTCCTATAGTCCTCGCCTTCACCCCTTTGGTCCTCCCCTCCCTCCTCTCTCATCCTTCGCCCCCACACCCCCCACTCCCACTGTCTTCCCCCTTCCCCCCC
>NW_023330700.1:0-46083 GCF_011100685.1 Canis lupus familiaris | reverse complement strand
ATATAGAGATGCAATATTAGTGGGGGGCAATTTCTTGCCCCATTAAATATTAGTTTATGTTTTCTTGGAGGGCTTCCTCTGATTGAGTCAATACTTTAGCATCCATTCTATTCCAGGCATTGTGCTTGATTCTTGAGATACAGTGGTTTCAAAAATCTGTCCCTTGCCCTCAGTCTAGACAGAAAGAGGTAAGTGGGTAGGTAGTTAATATAGCACGTTGAGATTGTTTTTAGGGCTAAAACAGCGTGCAGAGACTTGGAAAGACAGAAAGTTTCCCAAAGGGATGATTTGAAGATAGCTAGGTGGAGAGGTACGGGCTGCAGAGACTTCATTCACGGTGTATCATCATACTTCAAAATAGGTATCATGTGCTTCCTATCTCTTTCTCACTTCTGTCCTTGCCCATACCCTCTTCACAGATTTCCTTTCATTGTTCTTCTGTTTTTTAATTCCTTTCTTCCTTTAAAACAGAATCACTTTCTTATGTTCAGAAGTATATTATTAGCAATAAACAAAAGGAGATGAGCAAATCTTCACCAATAGTCCTTACCGAAGATTAAGAGTTCTCTGTTTAAAGTCATTGAAAATTATTGCAGTAATCAGTGTGAGGTACCAGAGAGGTCTAAAATTCTAAGGGCATTAAATCATGGGCACTCCACCCTCAGTGTTTAATTCTTATAGTTTTTAAACCCACCACACACCCACACACCACACACACACACAATCTTATTGTTACAAACACTGTACCTTGAGAAAGCTAGAAAATAAGATAAGCAAAAATTAAGAAAAGAAAAGCACTATATTCCCACCATTGGAGATTATCTTTAATATCTTTTGATTTGCTTTCAGATACTTTTTATATATGGATGTATTTTTATAAAAAATGAAATGATTGCAAAGCAAGTTGTTTTGTATCTTGGTTTTCTAATGATCTTTCCCTTTGTGAGTCAAAATTTTAATCTTATCTAATAGTCTATCTTGAATCAGATTTTCTCAATTATCTTCATAATACCATTTAGAGCTAGTAGGTCCTACGTGTTGAATCTAGCTTTTATGGCTCTTGGTTTTCTTATATTCTAGCATCATCCTTAATTTTTTCCCCATTGTACACTGACTTGTTGAACAGATCCGACCAAGGACCCCAACAGAATGATTCGTCTTGGTTTTGTCTGGGCGTCTTCTGGTGCTATCATTGAACTTCCCCCATCCACACTATTTTCTTATGCTGAAAGTTTGGTTTAAACTTCTGCTCAAAAAAAAATAAAAAAATAAAAAATAAACTTCTGCTCAGGTTATGTTAAACATTTTGGCTAGAATATGCCACAGGTGACAGTTTGTGTTTTTTTTGTGTGTCACATCAGGAGACATAATGTTTGATGGCTCCACCATTCAGGGGGCTAAATTGAGCACTGGATTCGGGTGTTGAAAATCTGGTCGCTTTGTGAACGTACACTTATGTTTTTCTCCTGTGACTAGAAAGAAATCTTTGTAGTATTGCTTTGGCACTTTATAACAGTTAGATTCCCCATAAAACATGCACTTAATGCTTTTTAACACTACTTGACAACCCTTGCCTAGGTCAATAATTTCATTAGGGATCAACAATGATTAAAATCTAATTCAATCCTTCCTTTTCTCTTAGTAGGTAATACTTTTCTATGAAATAACACTTTCTTTCATCAAGTGGTGTTGTTTTGTTTTGTTTTGTTTTGGTTACTCTGTAATATAGTCTAACTGGGGCAGCAAAATAAATGTTTAATATTCCCCATTAGATACATGTTTTCAAAGGAAAAAACTTACTTAATAACTGCCTCAAATGGTGACATCTGGTGAGGAGGGCTTCTTTTTTTTTTTTTTTTTTTTTTTTAATTTATTATTTATTTTTTATTTATTTATGATAGTCACACAGAGAGAGAGAGAGAGGCAGAGACACAGGCAGAGGGAGAAGCAGGCTCCACGCACCGGGAGCCTGATGTGGGATTCGATCCCGGGTCTCCAGGATCGCACCCTGGGCCAAAGGCAGGCACTAAACCGCTGCGCCACCCAGGGATCCCAGGAGGGCTTCTTTTTTCAGTATCATTCTCTATTCATGGATTTTCACTGATTCAATCAATGTTCCTATATCCTTGAAACATTTCTGGTCTAAAAAGTTTTAAGTTGAGTAATTCAGTATCAGTTGTTTTACACTGAAGTGCTACTTAAGAGAAACAGATACAGCCAATTCTACAATTTTATGAATATTTTGAAAAAATGAGATTGACAAGATGGTGAAAATCCCTTTCATTACACATGACGAGCCACCTGGCTCAGAGTATGCCCTTCCCCGGTTGCAGTGTGTGAAGTTCAGTCTGTCAGCCTCACAAGATGAAAATGAATTTACTCTTGGAAAAATGGATTTACAAGGCTGAAAGGGAGGCACCATTTCACTAACTGTTCTCTTGTACCATAGGCAAGATAAGATGTCTCTATTTAGAGAATTTTTCTTTTTATTTCACAATGCAGATATGGAACTTCAGATTTTTTCTTACCCATTTTAAAAAATGAGTTGATAAACAGCTGACTACTGGCTTAGTGGTGCAGCTCATCACATAGCACATACATTGGAAAGAGGTATATATTTATTTGCTTGTTATTCTGTCTTCTAAAGTGAAGTCAGGGATCCCTGGGTGGCGCAGCGGTAAACCAAGAAGAACATGAAAATGACAAACGTGTGTGAGCGGGTATATATAAGCATGCATACATGCATGCATTCACAGAAAGATGTATTATTGAATTGTAATGTTACTGAATGTCTTGACTTCAGCACTGAAAGTCTCGTGTCTGGGTAAACACTCCAGTCCCAGGCAAAAAGGGATGGCTGGCCACCCTAAAGTTACCAGATAGAAACCACATGGGATTCAGCAACAGATCTCTGATCAGTCTTCCTGTTCTTGACTCAGACATTTAATAAGGCCTTTAATTCAGACATGAGTTAATATGTCAAACTGGCAGGAAAATAACTTATTAAGTACATAAGAATATGAATTCAAGTAAGTATGAGGAATGCACTAAAAGTCTTTAAAACTGCCAGTATGAAAAGGATCAAGAATTGTACTCCCTATTTTTTCTTCAGAAGAGGTAATATAGCTGCCAGTATTTCTGAATATTCCAGCCAAAGCTTGGAAAATAGCATGGCGGAAGGTACGAGGTACTTGAGTTGATTTTCACGATGGAATTTTATTTATACAGAGACCATTCATTGACTGTTTAGTTAGAAAAGACCTTAAAGAGTTATATAATCTATCTTTCCACATCTAGTCAAGGCCACAATTAGATCATGATGGGATTCTACCCAATATATTTTTAAAGACCCTCAAATAAAGAGATGTTCCATTATTAATTTTATGCCTCGCCTGAAACTCTCATCCTTTATATGGAACTAATTACTTTTCTGGTTGATGCTAGAGAGTGTGAATAGCCAGAAACCATTCTCTGACAAAGGTTAGAAGATTATTTTTCAATTTCCTTTAAGTATTTTAATTCTAGAAGCTTTTAACTTTTCTTCAAAGTTTGTACTTTTAAACTTTTGATTACATCTGTGCTCTGCTCCAAATCCCTAATGCATACATTTGGGTATGTTCTGCATTCCTAATAGCTCCTAGGTGATGCTGATGGTTCAAGGACCATAGTCTTGCTTGCTTGCTTAATTGAAGTATAGTTGACACACAATGTTACATAAGTTTTAAATGTACAACATAGTGATTCAGCAACTCTGTACATTATCCTATGTTCACCACAAGGATAACTACCATCTGTCACCATACAACACTGTTACAACACCGCTGACTACATTCCCTATGCTGTAACTTTCATACCTGTGATTTATTCATTCTGTAACTGGAAACCTATATACCTCCCACTCCCCTTCACCCATTTGCCCCTCCCCCCACTGCCTTGCCCTCTGGCATCCACCAGTTTGCTTATTCTGTATTTATGGGTCTATTTTGCTTTTTTTGTTTATTTGCTTTGTGTTTTTTTTTTAACCACACGTTGAAGAGCAAGGTTGCAAAGAACTTAGTTATAGCTTACTTCAGACTTTTCTTCTTAACCTAGAAAGACAAATAGTACCCAGTTAGATACAGTCTTTACAGAAAGCAGTGGACATAGATAGAGATGGAAAAACTATTTTAAGGGTATTATTGGTATAGAGAAATATTTGTAAAAACAAAATAAGAAAGCTATTTCTGTAGCATAGTGACTAGACTGCGATATAAATATGAATACTATATACAATGGTGACTTATCCTGTAATTGCTGATTGCTTTAGTTATGAATTTTTAATTCACACTTTATAACTAGATTTAGACTTATTTTACTCCCCTTTGATGAAATTATTTTTCTCTACTATTTTTTCTTTTTCTTTTTTTTTTTAATGATTTTATTTGTTCATGACAGAGAGAGAGAGAGGCAGAGACATAGACAGAGAGAGAAGCAGGTTCCTTGCAGGGAGCCTAAAGGGGGACTCGATCCCAGGACCCCAGAACCGTGACCTGAGCCCAAGGCAGACGTTCAACTGCTGAGCTACCCAGGTGTCCCAATTTTTCATAACATGAATATATGAAATTACTTTATACAAAGAAAGTTCACATGTGGAAATGCAGTATTGCAAATACCATAAACCAAATACATTTTTATATTTTGTAATTCAAGCTAACATTTAGATTGGGGTGCCTGGGTGGCTCAGTCAGTTGTACATGGGACTCTTGATTTTGTCTCAGGTCCTGATCTCAGGGCTGTGAGATTGAGCCCAGCCTGTGGCTCCATCCTGAGCGTGGAGTCTGCTTAGATTTCCTCTCTCCCTCTGCCCCACTCCACTGGAACAGCTGAGGGCAGCATGGAAAACCTCAAATGTCTCTGTGAGGAGGCCTACCAGAAGACATATCAAAACTGCAGAGGCAAGGCCTCTATCGTACTTCCAAATGCCAAGTCTCCCGCAGAGTACATCTGATTTGTCAAGCCTAGATCACATTCAGAATTCAAGCTGCAAGGCAGTCTGGAAAATGTAGATCTTAAGTTTCTAGTCTCTATGACCTGAGAAGGCCAACTAGAAAAGGGGTGGAATGAATGGTGGTCACCAATACTTTATACCCTGTCCTAGGACTATTGTTCTAGAATAGAAGCTCAACATCTACATGGGATGATGTTCTTTTTTGTCAATTCTGACAAGTCAGTATATCAATCTATCAATAGTCTTCCTGATCTTGGTCAAACCATAAAAGTTTGATATTCTCAGAAACATACCAGAATGAGGCAATCTTAGATTTGAAATAATCGTGTTATTTAAAGATTTTATTTATTTGAGAGAGGAGAGAGAGTAAGCACAAGTGGGAGTGGGGAGGGGCAGAGGCAGAAGGAGAAGCGGGGAGCCCAGTGTGAGATCATGACCTGGGCCAAAGCCAGACACTTAACTGACTGAGACACCCAGGCGCCCCTTGAAATAATCACTTTATTTTTGGATCGGTGCCTTTATATATATATATATATATATATTTTTTTTTTTAGCTAGAAAATGCATTCTTCAGGTAAAATATCCCTTGGAAACATTATACATAAGTAAATAAATAAATAGCTACCCTCCTCAAAGTGGCGGTAGGGCTTGTTGGCAGAAATATTTTGGGCTTTCTGTGTATTCCAGGTGGTTGCTTAGGTCTTCCAGATTCCCTTAAAGTTAGCTTGAGACCATGTGATGGCTTTCCGGCCCTAAAACCCCTGTGGATCCTCCATTCCTTTCTTCCCATTACAGACAGTGGAGTCTGTGTATTGATACATAATAGCATCACACTATGATGACAGCTGGACCCTACGCTTACTAGATGGAAGAGGTCTTTTGCCTTATGCTGGTGTTTGTGGGGAGAGAAATAAACATTCATGATAGGATACCATTGAGATCGTATGTCATTGCAGCATAGCCTGGCTCTCTTGACAAATGTGGGCCTGAAGTCCTGCAGTCTCCACCTCTCATTCTTCCAATGCCAGCCTCTTTGCCTCTCCTTTTCTCTCTGCTTTCTACTTGCCTCCCAAGGCAAATCTACATCGCTACTTCCGGGTGCACAGTTTGTAAACCATTACTCTCGGCTTTTCAAGTACCCCCTCCTCTGGTTTTAAAAATATAAAAAACTGTGTGATAAATGAGTATTACTTTATAGATAAATGGAGGATAGGAGTGGGGTAGAAATGATGTTAAAATAGGCACAAGGGGTCCCAATTTCTGAAATAAAAATTACTACAGATACTATATCTAACCACTTGAAAATAGTATATTTGACTAGCAATAGAAATAAAGTTATATTAATCAAATAAATGGGAGCTATATTAATCAATCACAGAACATTCTACCTAATGAAGAACATTATCATAATATACTATAATTAATCAGCTCATGAAAAGCAATCTCAACAAATAGATCACAAAATTCAGAAGGGTTTATTTGAAAGATTGACAGGTTTTGGGGGGAACAGACCTATTGCATAACTCATCCAGGAATTTGATTACTTTCTTTTCCTCATCAAACATTTCCCTGCAATAATCTTAGGCACCAGAGATCAAGCAGTTGACCTCACTGATACATTGGAGGTCAGACTGTTTCTGTCAGCTTCTCTCTGGGATCCATGGTGTCCATGAATGTCTAGAAGGTCAGAAGGAAGAATGTTAATGGACTGAATATGGATCTATCTGCATTTACAAAGCAAGCTTCTAATCCATTCACACCTCAGCTCAGATGCCACCTCTTAGGGAGATCTTCCCTGACCACCTTATCTGAAATAGCTGTACTTTCCTCCCTGATCACTTTCTAGGCCTCGCTTTACCTTATTTTCTTCATACCACTTATCACTGATTGAAATTCTATTGTTTATTGTCCTATTTCTTCACTAGCACGTAAGCCCCACAAAGAGAGGTGCACCTGGGTGGTTCAATAAATTGAGCATCTGACTCTTGGTTTTAGCTCAGGTCATGAGATCAAGTCCTGTATCAGGCTCTGTACTCAGCACAGAATCTGCTTGAGATTCCCTCCCCTCCCCTCATTTGCTCATTCTCTCACTCAAATAAATGTTTAAAAAAAAAAAAAAAAGCTCCACAAAGAGAGAGCTTTTGTTTAACATCACTGTAACTCCAACAAATACATTGCCTGGTACATTACATAGTAAGAATTCAATATTTCTTATATTTCCTATGGTTCTTTGCCAGACACAGTGGAGAGTTTCCTCTGATCTTTTCTATGAGAACCTGGTAGGGCTTTTGGAGATAAAACTCATTCCACCTTCCCAAGGCTGGATCCCACTCTGGAGTTTTTAATTCTCAAATTTGCACAGAGCCTCCAGCAATTTGTCAATTACAATTTAGGTTTCCTATGCCATAAATGGGTCTCTAGAAGGTTTTTCCTGCGTGGGATTCACCTATCTGTCTCTATAATTTTTGAGGCAGGGGTTTGCCCTATGACCTCAGTTCTCTAATGGATCCCAGAATTGTTGTTGATTCAGCTATTTTTATGTGGATAGGAGAGATAACTTCCAAGTTCTTTTTTGTGCTGGACTGGACACTGGAAACCATTCAAAAATTTTACTAAATAAGTGAATAAATGCTATAAGAATGTACAGCTATCAGCTGCTCACTATTCTAGTTTTGTAAATCTGAACTTTATTTTAATCAATCACAACATATTATACAGGAAGAGATGAATTCTCATGCCAGTGAATGGCACTTCTCTGATGACTGAACTTTTGGACTGAACATCATATTATTTGCATAATATGGAAAGTGGTATATAAAAGTTACATTATTTATTAATTAATAATTCCTTAAACTGAAAGCAACATATTCTAAATGTATTGATTGTGGTATAGGCTAAGCTGCAATAACAGATACTTCCATAAATCATTGGTTCAAATATAATAGAAGATTATTTCTCTCTCTTACAGTCTGGAAGGAGATGGTTGCCCAGGTTGGGGTGGGAAAAAGATCAGATAGAGCCCCAGGCTGAGTTCAAAGAGAATATGTAACCGGATCCTGGCTGTTTAGTTAGGAAGGATTGTATATGATCCAAATATAAAGTGTGTATATGTGTGTACAGGGCTCAGATGAATCAATTTTAGCATAGCATTCCATTTGAAGAAATATATACTCCAGTAGCCCAACAGAAATTAAAAGACATTTTAATATTTTATGTGCATTTCTCAAGAACTTAGGGAGATCTGTGCCATAACCCACAACAATACTTTAAAAAATATTATCTGTCTTCCACACTTCTTTCGTACTCCGTGTTTTTTGCAGTCTTCTCAAAATCCCCCAATTCCCCTGACACCCACCTTTTATGGCTTTTCTGTCTTCTTCCTCCTGCCCCCACCTTAAGCTCTTTCTTATTTAGATCAATTTAGAATTGAGCTTCTTTTTATGGTTTCATTTCTGCTTTGCTCATTACCTGGATTCTCCACAAGAAAGAACCCAGGGCTGACCCAGAAAGCAAATATCCTTTCCCTTACTTGACTGCAGCTCTGGCCCAGTTGCTCTCCCTGTCTTCTAATTTTGCATTACAAAAACACCAAGAACTAGACTGGCAAAGAAAGACTTGCTTAAGGTGGTGGGGGAAGGGTAGAATCTGCACAGACACTGGGGAGGCAGTGAATACTTACACGTTAAGACGTCTTGTTTCCATCACACATATATCATTAAGAGCTCAAGTGAGGATAATGTGGACTGCTATAACTCCAAAACAGATGGAAAATCTCTCAGTTTAAAAATATTCACAAAGCTAGATTTATGCAGATGTTCCACCTGAAGGCAGCGCTGAACAAATTAATGCTCACTGTGGACTATGAAAGTCTAATCTATAAAGTGAAAAGGGAAGAGAAGGAAACTGAAAATTACTGAGCACTTACTCAGTATTGGGTTAAGCTCTTTAAAGAATGTCATGTTATTTAAAATCCCCCCATAACCCTTCAGATCAGTGTTCTCGGCTTGGGGATCTATAGACCATATTCTCACTCATATGTGAGTGCTGAGATTGAAAAATGCTTGTGTTTTCATACCAAAAATAGCATGAAAATGTTTAACACGATATAGTGTGAGTGCCTGACATTAACCTTTTTGATTGTAATGTAGGTGCCTGACATCAAGCTTTTGATTGCTGAGGTATTCATTTCAAATAAGTCCATCTCAAATAAACATACTGCCAGCTGTATGACACAGCTAAACAACTGTGCTAAGGAGTTAGGCTGCCCTCACCTGTGAAGGTCCCTTTTCAGAAAGCCCTGTGTCACCTAGATAGATGATTGCTTGAGTCAACCCAATTTTTCTTTCTTGCACCCCAATTCCTGCTTGGGATGCTGTAAATTCTCCAATAAAGAGTGAACCCAAGAAACCCTAGGGAACCACACTTGGATGCCAATAAAGTCAAAGCCCCAGATCCACACTTCTTCCCTCTCTCTCTACCCATGACCTCACTATATGGCCCTTGGATGTGCTGTGTACCCTCCAGGACCTCCAGTGCTCCCTTATCTTTGGCACTGAGGTGCATCTTGCAAATGTAAAAACACAAAGGCTGGTACAGCCACCACCATTGACTCTGGTCAGCGAAAATGTCTATGGGACCTTGGCATAAATAATATGGACCCAGGTGATTGGCCTCGGGCATTCCTGGGCCAACGCATTACTAACAATTGGCTGGCACTGACAGGAACACAGGGGCATGTTCTAGATCATCAGGAAGATTATCTTATAATCAAATAATTCTAACCAAAGAGTCATATGACTGTATGCTACTGTAATTGAGGTAGACTAGTGAGAAAGGCATGCAGTCAGACTTGATCTGTAAATGACATGTGTAAGCCAAGTGAAGGCCAAAATATCTCATACTGTATGAAATAAATGATGACTTTGTAAGAGCTAAAATTCAGAATTGGGCTGAGATTTGAGTCATCACCCGGCATATGGTGGTAAAGTCATATTCTAAAGAACACGCCTAGAAGCAGTATTAACATTTGAGCTGTGATTTGATATAAACCAAAAAAAAAAAAAAAGTCATCACATTGTTAATGCTATTTCCTTGAGGTTTGTTGTTTTTGTGAGTATTTAAACAAATTTACAAAATGTGTTGATTTATATCAGGGCGGTATATCAGAATGATTTATATCATTCTTCCCAATTTTTCATCTCTCTCTATCCCAGCATTCTCTGTTCTACAAGCCAAGCTTATGTCTTGTGACTTCGCAGCACCCCTCACTAGAGAAGGCAGAATGCCGTAGGAAGCTGGAAAAGAGGCAAGCTGTTTATGTGGCAGCAAAACACTGGCAAAACCGTTGCTTTCAGTGGCCCAAAGGCAAAAAAAAAGTACTTAATGAACCTGTGGCAGACAGAAAGGTTCTCAATCAGAATCTTGATAATGTGAACAGACTGTAATTTGCTGCATTCAAAAAGGTACAACAAGAAAGTGATGAGCTCAGAAAAACTGGCCACTTTGCAGGCAAAATTGAGAGGGGATGTAGAGAACCTAGAAATTCCAGAAGCTGTAGGGTTGATAAATAAAATTGTTTCTCCTTTCCATTCAGTAAGAGATAAAATTTAAAAACACCTTGTATTTGAAAGACCTACTAAAAAATAGCCTCACAGAAATGACAAAATCCAGGCACAACCTCATTAAGACCGACCTTAAGGCAATGTCTGGCAGTAGATACCTTCACCTGGACAAAATGACTTTTGAGAAAAGTGATTATGAACTCAAAGTACTTGTAATTAAGTCTAGAGAGAGACAGGCCTCACAAAAACTACAGTGTGGATTTTGGCACATGGAGTGGCTGTAATTAACGGCATCAAAAATCCAACAGGTTTTCAAGAGCCATGTTTGCAAAAGTGCTGCCATGCTAGATGAAGAGGTTGACTTTGAGATGGATCAAAAAGCTCTGGGATCCCAACTTTCTAAGGGTAGCAAGTGGGTGAGAGAACTGCTCATGTTCGGCAATACTATTTCAGATGTGGCCCCAAAGGGTGGAAAGAAAAATCACACCGGAGGCAGAGCAGGGCTGTGGAGAACAATGGACTGGGCCCTTTGTCCCAGGGAGCAGAGCCAGGGCCCAAATAAAGGACTGTTCCCTACCCTAGTGGAGAAACTGGCTGATATATCCCTGTTTCAGAGTGTCTGTGGACCAGTTGACCCCATATGCCTTCCAATCTTCCCTTTTTTCAGATAGGAGAGTTTACTGCTAAATCTTGTCCCTGTTTTATGATTGTATGTTGGCAGAGGGTGACAGATTCCTTGGTTTTGTTTTGGCTTGTAAATATCTAGATTGGGAAGAGCCACATCTGGCCCCAGGGTAAAGCACAGATCCTGAACTTTGAACCCCATGCTATGACTGGATGAGACTTTTTAATTAAAATGTCTTGAGAGGCAGGGGTGGGGGGAGTATGTTGCAAAAGGGAGCAAAGTGAATAATTATTATTTGAAGGAGACTGTGGTGGATTAAGCAGCTGTCATTCTCAATTCTTCATATACTTCCTCTTATAGATCTATTCATCCATGCTCTTTGCCTTGGGACTTTGCAGTACCTCGACTAGAGTAAACTAAGATATTTCCTTGCCCCATTGAAGCTGGACCTGGCTGGAATGTTAATAAACATGATGAGGCTTTAAATATGTGTGCATGGTTTGGCATTGCCTCTTTAGTCCAGTAATACATCATTAAAAAAACCTAAACAAAACTCAAAGAGCCAAAAAACCCAAACAATAACAACAACAAAAACCCCATACTCCGTGTAGCCTCTGATCTCAAAATGAAGACTTGAGGAGAACTGATTCTACTTGTAACCTGGGGCTAGTCTTTACCTAGTCTACCTGACATCAGCCAAACCCAGCTGTGAAAAAAAAAAAAAAAAAAAATTTTAATGTGCAAGCAACAGAGATCTTTGGTGCTTTCATTTATGCAATCAGTATTAGTTGACTAATAAATTCACATAAGGAATATAAGCATAAAGAATTCGTACCTCTCATTTTATGTTATACATGCTCATGTCATTAAGTTAGAAACATTTTGAGTTAACAATAGAGTTCAATTTTTTTTTAAAGGATCTCCATGGATTTATCAAGTTTTAGAAACTTTGCCTTAGAGAGTTCTGATTAAACCATTTTCTACTAATCTGTCTTTCTGCCTCTTTTATTAGTTTTAAGTATCTTCTTCTTTTGGTTAGGTGACTATTAAAATTTGCTCTAAGGGCATAAAGAGATTAAAAGAAAGAAAAAAAGTTTCTAAGAAGAAAGATAGAAAGGAAAAAAGCTAAACTGCTGAATTCAGATGATGCAATTTGGCAGAATAAATATAAGCAGAACTGTGAATGTCCAAACCCTGTCAGAGATTTTACACCATCAAAGGATTGACGTACCAGGTTTGCGCATACCCTACTGCGGCAGACAAGGGCAGCTTTCAAAATACTTCCAAACTTGGGACTATTCATCAATAAGGCTGATACTAACATCAAAATGTCAAAATGTGCAGCCTAAAAAAAAAAAAAAAAAAAAAAAAGATAGAATCTTGCAGAATTAGACCAGGAATGAGAGGCCCTTGGGGAATAAAAATGCAGATTACAAAACAAATAGAATCTTTTAATATTCAAGAGACATTTTTTTGTTGAAGTTTTCCTCACTAGACCATAATTTGAGTAGCTTCAGACATTAATCACATCATGGAGGGGTGAACCACCCCCCACCCCTGATTTATTTTTTATGTGTCTCACTGTTAACAAACTTTTTTATATTTAGAAAAACTTGAAAGCTCCTTGGGGATTTGCACAAACTGTCCCTAAGGTGGGCCATACAGAACCCTGTGGTCAGTCACTCCATGAAGGGAGCTGTGGCTTCCTTCAGTCTTTACCTCCTTTAGGTGAGCGGAGAGGAAAGGCTAGAGCAGCTCAAGCACCTCCCAGTCTGTCTAGAGGGAACTATAGTGACTACACAGGTTGCTTACACACAGGTAGGCTGATAACAAGAATGTCTTGTTTATGAGCATTACTTCCTCAAGGAGTGTTGTGGGGATACTAACGTGGTAAAAAGAAGGAAAGGAAAAACTAACAAGGAAAGGAGGTTAAGTCCTCCACCTCCAGCCATCTAGAGCCAATTTCTCACTTTAGAAAACTTCATTTCTGAAAGCTCTCAAAAACCTGCCCACTTCTTAATTTACTGACCATCTCTTGGGTAAGGGTACTCACCTCCTTCGTATGACATGTTGGGGCACATTTGCTCTGGAAGCAGTTTAGAATCAGAGAAGAATGGTTATCCCACAAATGTGGGGTCTCTTTCAGGGAATGATGCAAAGCCATTCAGTTTCAGGAGGTGAAACTTAGAAAGGTTGCTCTTGCAGATTCAGGGTCCTGGGGAGGTCATTTTGGTTTGGAGGCTCTCAGCAAGCCCTTGTGTCCAGGCTTCTTTGTCATTGATAGCCCGAGGGATAAAGAGAGCAGCTGTTTAGCCAGGGCAAAACTCTGTTCTGGAACCACTGTGAGAAAAATAATACTTCAAATCAAATTCCTATCAAAAAAATTCATGGATTTTTGGTCAAAATTAAGACTCGCACAGTTATCTTTATTATTGGTTGATTGATCGCTTTTCCCATGATCATAGGTGAGACCACTTCGTTTCCATCTTTACCTTTTCTACATTCTCCTTAGCTCCTTTTTTTGGGGATGCTAATCCAATATTGTGTTGTGGGGGTGGTAATGGAAAAGGAGAGTGGCTGCAATTATGGAAAGAGTGGGGTATGGATCTTATTTTCAGTGCAGTTTTTACAGTAGATTTCCTTTAAAAATTACATTGAGCAGGGATACCTGACAAAAATATTACTAATACATAACTCTGAATTAGATATAGCTATGTCTTATGTAGACCACTGTACATATCCTTAACTTGAGTAATTAATTTTGGATAGATACATTGCATTATTTTTATTTTAAAATTCTTTTAAATCAGGAAAATTATTCTGTTTTAACAAATACAGAGGACAAACTGGTAGTTGCCAGAGGTGAGTTTTTTTGGGGAGGGGAATGGTGAAATAGATAAAGGGGATTAAGAATATAGACTTATCATGAAGAGTGATGAGAAATGTATAAAACTGCTGAATCATTATATTGTGCACCTGAAACTAATATAACACTATATTAATTATACTTCAATCAGGTTTTCTTTTTAAAAAAACAACATTTTTGTTGAAATATTTCAAGTTATTTAGAGGTACATAAAAAATGTTCAGTCTCTCTGATAACAGTTTAACACTTTGGTGTATATTCTCCCAGACATTACACATACCTCCATATATAAATGGACTTTAACAAGCTTTTCTCCCTCTAGTTTTCACTGATGCTCTTCCCATGTGAGTTTATGTAATATAATTCATTCTTCTAAACAATTACACAGAATTGTATGTACTAGAATTTATTTAATCATCCCTTTATCGATTGGGCATTTAGGTTACTTCTAATTAAATTTATATTATAAACAATGTTGAAAAACAACTATGTAGAAATACTTTTTTACTCACTTAGAAAATTCTCTATAGGAAAGATTCCTAGAAATGATATATTTGATTGGCCTTTGTGCTTTTAAAATATTCATAGATGCTATCTGATTATTTTCCAAGAATTTTACTAGCTTATAAATGCATCAAAAATAGATAAATTTTGGGATGGCTGGGTGGCTCAGTGGTTGAGCATCTGTCTTTGGCTCAGGTCATGATCCCAGGGTCCTGGGATTGAGTCCCACATCAGGCTCCCCAAAGGGAGCCTGCTTCTCCCTCTGCCTGTGTCTCTGCCTCTCTCTGTGTGTCTCTCACAAATAAATAAATAAAATATTTTAAATAATAGATAAATTTTCTTCCAAATTCCTTTGAATTTTTATGCAATCATAGAATTCATTTAAAAAAAGGACATTTATATTCCTAACCTCCAAAGTAATGGTATTTGGAAGTAGAGCCTTTGGGGGGTAATTAAGTTTAGAAGTGGTTATAAGTGTGAAGTTCCCATGATGAGATGAGTGTCCTTATAAGAAAAGGAAGAGCATGAACTCTCTCCATCCCTCTTTCATCCCCCTCCTCTTCTCTCTGCTGTGTGGGGACAGTGTGAAAAGGCAGGCATCTGCAAACTATGAGGAGGATTCTCATTACATTCTCAACATGCTTCACACCCTGATCTCAGACTTCTCAGAGAAATGGATTTCCATTGTTTGTCACCCAGTTTATAGTATTTGTTTTGGCAAAGCCAACTGACAAATACAAGAGTTTTCTTTCCAGTTAGGGTGTTCTCAGCTGCAAGTGATAGAAAGCCTAATTAGGTGGGGCTTAAGCATTAAAGACATTTGTTACCCTCCCCCCGCCCCACCCCTTAAGAACTTCAGGGTTTCAGGGAACTCCAGGGCTTGATAACCTCACAAATCTATCAGGGTCCTGGGTTCCTTTATCTTTGCACTTCATTGTTCACACTGTGTTCCTACACATATGTAGGAATTCCTGCCTTTTCTCATGATCTCGAAATTGCTGCCACAGTTCTAGGTGTCATATTCAGACAATATTTATTTATTTATTTATTTATTTATTTATTTATTTATTTATTTATTTATTTTAAGATTTTATGTATTTATTTGACACAGAAGGAGAACCAGAGAGTACAAGTAGGGAGAACAGCAAAGGAAGAGGGAACAGCAGGCCCTCCACTGAGCCCGATGTGGGGTTCGATCCCAGGACCCCAGGATCGTGAGGTCAAGGCAGCCACTTAATGACTGAGCCATATGGTCACCCCCAGATAACAACTTTTTGAGGCAGAAATTGTAATATGTGTGACATTCTCAGAGTAAGGAAACCTTTGCAGCCCTCTCTAGCATATTTAACACTAATGTCTCACTATGCAAAATGTAGTCATAGACAATGAGATTGCCATGATTATCTTGCTTCAGTGAAGACTTGCCCTCTGGGCTGGGAAGAAGCCTACCCTTCTTGTAAAATTGATTGCTTTAGTTCTGTATTGCTAGAAAACAAATTACCCCCTGAATTTAGCAGCTTTAAAGAACAAACATTTATTATATCACACAGTTTGTGAGAGTTGGAATCTGGGAGTGGCTTAGCAGGGTGGTGGTGCCAGTTGAAGGTCTTTAATGAGGTTACAAAGAAGTTGTCAGCAAGCACATGAGAAAATGCTCCGCAACACTGGCCATCAGGGAAATACAAATCAAAACCACAATGAGATCCCACCTCACACCAGTGAGAATGGGGAAAATTAACAAGGCAGGAAACCACAAAGGTTTGAGAGGATGCGGAGAAAAAGAAACCCTCTTACACTGTTGGTGGGAATGGGAACTGGTGCAGCCACTCTGGAAAACTGTGTGGAGGTTCCTCAAAGAGTTAAAAATAGACCTGCCCTACGACCCAGCAATTGCACTGCTGGGGATTTACCCAAAGATACAGATGCAATGAAACGCCGGGACACCTGCACCCCGATGTTTCTAGCAGCAATGTCCACAATAGCCAAACTGTGGAAGGAGCCTCGGTGTCCATCGAAAGATGAATGGATAAAGAAGATGTGGTTTATGTATCCAATGGAATATTACTCAGCCATTAGAAACGACAAATACCCACCATTTGCTTCCACATGGATGGAACTGGAGGCTATTATGCTGGGTGAAATAAGTCAATCGGAGAAGGACAAACATTATATGGTCTCATTCATTTGGGGAATATAAAAAATAGTGAAAGGGAATAAATGGGGAAAGGAGAAAAAATTAGTGGGAAATATCAGGGAGGGAGACAGAACATGACAGACTCCTAACTCTGGGAAATGAACTAGGGGTGGTGGAAGGGGAGGAGGGCGGGGGGGATGGGGGTGACTGGGTGACGGGCACTGAGGGGGGCACTTGATGGGATGAGCACGGGGTGTTATTCTATATGTTGGCAAATTGAACACCAATAAAAAAGAAATTTATAAAAAATAAGTTGTCAGACTGAGTGGCAGTAATCTGAAGGCTTGACTATGACTAGAGTATCTGCTTTCAGAATGACTCAGTAACATGGCTGTTGGGGGTGAGGGGAGCTCAGTTCCTGGTTGGCTTTGGCTGGGGTGTCGGCTCCTTGCTGGATGTTGGTGGGGTGTCAGGTCTATGCCATCTGAGCCTCTCCACATCTGGGCTGCTCATGCTTGGCAGCTAACTTCCCGGAGGGCAAGCATTGCGAGGGAGTGAGTAGTAAGCTGCACTGCCTTTAGCGACCTAGTACCCCAAGTCATGCACTGTCACTTCTACTTTATTCTATTCATCAGAAGTGAGTCACCATTAGGTTCTGTCTCTTACAGAAACAAGTATCAAAAAATTTGTGGATATATTTCAAAACCATCAGAGAAAAGTAAGTGCGGCAGCTCTTTCACAAGAGAAGAAATGAGGGTGGCTGATGAGACAATTGATTATTTTTTTTTACCTTCCATTCTTGGTTTGCTAGGTTTTTAAAGATTGTGTACACTTGAATTTTATCAAAAATCATTTCAATTATAGAAGCAAATGGAACTTTTTTCTCTTTTAATGTGTTGGATTATATTCTTAGATTTTTCTAATGCTGAAGCACCTTATTAGTAGTGGGATAAATCTTTATTGTCATTCCGTATTATTATTTTTTGTACATTGCTTATTTGATGTTGCACCTGTGTTCAAAGGTGAGATGCATTTCTTCTTTATTCTTCTATTGTCTTGTCAGGTTGTGATATTAAAGATATGCTAACCTCATAAAATGATTTGGGAAGCCTTTCCTCTTTTTCTATTCTCTGAAAAATAAACCATGTCTAGCTGTCTCTCTTGCTCTCTCTCTTTTTGCTGTCGTTGCTTAGCCTTTTTTGGCTCCAGGGATATCTTTTAATTTGAAAATTTGTCTTTCTTAAGAGTGTGGTGTTTTCAACCACTGCCTTTTTTTCTCTCTAATAATCATATTTAGCTTCTCGCTTCACAAGGATCCCACAGTTACAGTCCCTCTGATTTATTTAGGGAACAGTTTTTCAGACTTTATTCTGCTAAAAATGTGACAGTTTCTGTGGAACTCTAGCCTAGTACTTTTGCAAAGTTTTCAGTAGGCATCCCTCCCTCTCAGTGCATGATTCCCTTTGGCTCCATGGATATCCTGACTCTACCCAAGGTGGCTGAGAGAGTTCTTGTTGGGAAGATGGTAACACACTTCTCTGGCAATTTTCTCCTGTTAGTGCTTGGACTCACTTATGAGCACTTGGTGCTGGTTTCTTCATAAAGGGGACCTCATTTGCTTTGTATACTACAGAAACTCTTCCTGATACCTGTTTTACTGGTGATACTCATCCTTGATTTCTAGCACTTAATGGATTTATTCCTTTTACTCTTTGGAAATTTCAATGAGCTTTTGGGAGGAAGGATAATAAACCTTCGTGTTGTCCATCCAACCTGCCATTTAGACTACAAGTCTGTTGCTGCTACTTACTATGCACATAGAACTTGACCTCCACACAAGCATGTCCACAACTATGGTATTTAGAATCCATTATCTTTTAATATATACATTATAAAAATAACATATGCATACTATAGAAAACGTGGAAAATGCAAAAACGTGAAAAGAAGGAAAAAAGATCCATTGACCAAACACCTCAAAATAATGACTTGTATCAGACCTGGTATTTTCTTGTAATTCTGTTAAATATTTGTAATCATACATATATTTTTATATCTTTTTTTTTTTTTTTTGAGAGAGAGTGAGAGAAAGAGCTTGAGCGGAGGGAAGGAGCAGAGGGAAAGGGACAAACAGACTCCATGCTGAGCACAGAGCCCTGTGTTAGGCTCGCTTCCAGGACCCTGAGATCATATCCTGAGCCAAAATCAAGAGTCATATACTTAACAGACTGAGCCACCCAGGTGACCCTGTATATCTTTTTTTATTTAGTGTTATACCAGAATTCTCTTTTAGTGTTATTGCTTGTTTTGTAATGATAGTGTCATTTTTGAAGTCACTGTTTTCATGATTCTAGTATCTAATTTTTAAAATCTAATGATGGTCTTTGATGTTGCTTATAGCATTCCATTTTTCTGTTTTTACAGGATTTTCTACTAGTCCTTGGGTTATGCTTTCTATGAGCAATGATTGCTCACCTTTTCTCTTTCTATGATCTTTTCCATTATTTTCTTTGCTGTAGTGAATTTATATATACTTGATATGTTATTTTGTTGCTGAAGGCAGCCCTACCAAAGTGTTCTCTCACATCTGAATGTAAGTGAGTCATCTCGATTCCCTTATCACTTATCTGAAACCTGAGAATTCGAGGACCGAGTGCTGGTGTTCCAAATACTTTCAGAAGCCTGGTTCTGATCTTTAGTGAATGAGTCCTGATCTTTCTTCTATAATTTAAAGCCCTGTAATGAGATTAATTACATCTAAACAGTGGCATTTCTTACTCCCTTCAGTAATTTCCTTAAGCTTCACATCCTTCTCGACTCAGGCTATAGCACTTCAGCAGAGCCACTTCTTGCACTTCCCCCAGCTCTCCCCAGAAGCTGTTCACACTCTTCTCTGGCTCCTTTTTTTTTTTTTTTAAATAATAGGAT
Source organism: Canis lupus familiaris (assembly GCF_011100685.1). Lineage (NCBI taxonomy): Eukaryota > Metazoa > Chordata > Mammalia > Carnivora > Canidae > Canis > Canis lupus. The sequence goes on along the minus strand of NW_023330700.1, from coordinate 26,478 downwards.
TTTTTTTTTAAATATAAAATTGACATACCATAAAATTCTTCATTTTTAGGCATACAATTCGTTGTTTTTTAGTATATTCACAGAGCTGTGCAACCATCAGCACTAATTTTAGCACTTTTCCTTATCCCCCAAAGAAACCCCCCACCCATTAGTAATCCTTCCTCATTGTCTTCCTCCTCCCTCATCCCCCTACTTTCCTGGGAATTGCCAATCTACTTTCTATTGATTTGCCTGTTTGGGACACTACATATATGTGGAATCATACTGTATGTGACCTCTTGTCACTTAGCATGATATTTTCAAGGTTTATCCATGTACTATTTATTTCTTTATTTGAGAGAGAGAGGAGAGAGAAAAAGAGAGAGAGAAAAAGAGAGAGAGAAAAAGAGAGAGAGAGGGAAAGAGAGAGAGAGAAGAGAGAGAGAGAAAGGGAGAGAGAAGAGAGAGAGAGAGGGAGAGAGAAGAGAGAGAAGGGGCAGAAGGGAGAGGGAGAGAGAGAACTTTAAGTAGGCTCTATGCCCAGCATGGAGCCCCTACAAGGTTCGATCTCACGACCTCAAGATCATGACCTGAGCCAAAATCAAGAGGTAGATGCTTAACTGACTAAGCCACCCAGGTGCCCCTATCCATCGACTTTTTAAAAATTGTGGTAAGAATCCTTAATATGAGAGCTACATCCTTAACAAAATTCTAAATGTATGATATGGTATTGTCTATAGACACGAGGTTGTGCAGCAGATATCTAGAACTTATTCATCCTTTACAATTGAAAATTTATACACATTGATTAGCGACTCCCCATTTCCTCCTCCCCACTGGCACCCACCATTCTATTCTTTGTTTCTATGAGTTCTATTGTATTAGATTCTTCATAGAAGTGGAATCATGCAACATTTGTCCTTCTGTGACTGGCTTATTGAACTTAGCATAATGTCCTTAAGTTTCACCCATTTGTCACATATTACAGGATTTCTCTCTTTTTTAAAGCTGAATAATATTTCATGGTACTTATATACCACATTTTCCTTATTCAGGTTGTTTCTTTATTCTGTTGTGGGGATAGGCCACATTTCGCATCATCAGTTAATGAACGTTGGGGTTGTTTCTACTTTTTTGGCTATTATGAATAATGCTGCTATGTCTCAGGGGTTTTAAGAGGGGGAATATCTCATGAGTTTTGATACAGACATTCTTTGATGGGGTATGGAAGGGGATGGGTGGTGGGAATCTCCTTAGACTTCTCTGCCCTGTGCTCTCACTCTAACAATGAATTTGCCTTCTTCTCCTTTGCTTTCTTTCTTTTTGTTTTATTTGTTTTAAGATTTTATTTATTTATTTGATGGAGAGAGAAAGAGAGAGACAGAAAGAGCAACAAGCAGGGGGAGTGGCAGGGATAGGAAGAGGGAGAAGCAGGCTCCCCGTGGAGCAGGGAGCCTGATGTGGGGCTCGATCCCAGGACTCTGAGATCATGACCTGAGCTGAAGGTAGATGCTTAACCCACTGAGCCACCCAGATGCCCCTGTTTTGTTTGATTTTTTTTTTTTTTTGAGAGAGAGAGAGAGAAAAAGAGAGAGAGAGAGTGAGAGCACGAGGTGGAGGTAGCGGCTGAGGGTTAGGGAGAGAGACAATCTTAAGCAGGTTCCATGCCCAGTATAGAGCAAGATGTGAGACTCAATCTCACGACCTTGAAATCATGATCTGAGCCAAAATCAAGAGTCAGATGCTTAATGAACTGAGCCATCCAGGCACCCTGCTCCTTTGCTTTCTGTTCCAGCAAATCCTTGTTTGTCACTGAGCTATTTGTCTGTGCCTCACAAGGGACTGCTCTGCAGAGCCCTCTATGTGTTCTATCAAGAAAAACAAGAGTGGTGAGCCACCATTCTTTGTTACTGGCCAGACACTGGCTTGGGCAAAGGAGTTCTCCCTTCTACAAGAGTTTGCTGCATTTCTTGTTCCATAATGCTCCCCTCTGTCCCAAATAACCTCTCCTCAACTGAGTAGGAGTCACAAGAATATTTAGGATTTCATGTATTTACCTTCTTCCTCCCTCTCACTTTCCACTGTTCTAGAATGGAGAGTTAGGAGTTCATCCAAATGACATTATTTATTGGTCTGTTTCTTGCCCTGACTGCCACTTTTCAAGCATTATTATATGAAATTGGCCTTCTCTCTATGCATTGCTTTTTTCCTTCTGTTTGTAACCTATTTTTTTTTTTCATTTTATTAGTTTTAAGAGGAGGGAGAGACATTTTGTGATTTGGCTTTTTTTTTTTTTCAGAAAGTCTTCAAGTGATTCTCCAAAAACTGTTATAAATTATTTATTTAATTGCTATTTAATAGTCCATGGTTCAATGTGACATGATTTATTCCAGAATTCCCTTATTTTTGGACATTAGGTTTGTTTCCCTTTTTGGCTATTATAAATAATGCTTGGAGGAGCAATTTTTCCATAAATCTTTTTGTTTCGAGATCATTTTCTTAGGCTAAACTGCCAGATGTGTAATTATCTGACCAAAGAATAAGATGGTTTTTAAGTTACTTGAAACATCTATGCAAAATTATGTCCCTAAAAGATTTCTCATTTGCACTCCCAACAGTATGGGTTACATGACTCTCTGATTGAATTTTTGCTCTTATTTAAACAAAACAAATCAATGAAACACGTAACTAACTTCTTGTTAGAATTTATGGCACTATGAGTTAGAAAAAGCATAAAATTCGTTGTAACTGCCTTACAAGGCATAAAGGTGTGACAATGCTATTATTTTGTTTTGTATATCTGCCTACTTTTTGGTGGCTAGTCTTTATTTCAACGAAAACAGTAGAAAGATACATGTTGGATCAGCATGATCCACCAAGTTTGGGTATACTTAAGTAGATTTTTCAGAATCTTGACTTCAGCTAGGTCACTTTTTGTTCTGAACAGTTTTATTAGGGTAGACATACATATTGAAACATATAGTATAGTGCATATTTTAAAGTGCTTAATTTGGTACATTTGACATATGTATATGCCCATGAAACCATCAGCACAATCAAGACAAAGAATATTTCCATAATTTCTAAGTTTCTTCTTGGTCTTGTATTCTTTCCAGGTCTTTCCAGCACTCCCACCCCTCATCTGCTTTTTTTGTCACTGAAGATTAGTTTGAATTTTGTAGAGTTAAATAAATGAAATCATAAATTACATGCTCTTTTTTTTTTTTTTTTTGTCTGGCTCTTTCAATCAGTGTAACTATTTTGAGAGTCATTTATATTGTCATGTTTCCAGTTTGAGGACATTACCAAAGAGTTGCTATGAACATTTCTGTACAAGACTTTGCATGGACATAGGCTTTCTCTTCTTTAGGGTAAATACTTAAAAGTGAAAAGTCTGGGTCATATGGTAGGTATATGCTTAATTTCCAAATAAGCTGCCAAACTGTTATCCAAAGTGTCTATGCCATGTCACATCCTACCAGCAGGGTATGAGAGCTCCATTTCTTCCACATCATCACCAACACTTGGTACGTCAGTTTTTTTGAGTTCAGACATTCTGATTCTAATGGGTGGGTAGTGGCATCCCATTGTGATTTTAACTTGCATTTCCAACTGGGTTATTTGGTGCTTTATGGATGCCTAGTGATACAGTGGAACTGTTGTGTCCCTTTATATAGTTTTGTGATGCTGGATACATTATTCGATCTCTCTGTGCCTTGGTTTATTTATCTAAAAATATATAGATGAAGAAAACTGTACCATATACTTCAAAAAAGTTGTTATTAAAATTCATGGACATTGCAAATGTAAAATACTTTGCAAATTACATAAGTAATAGATATTATCATTATGATGGTTAAATTGCTGCATGATTTTGGGCAAATCACTTCAACTTATTTGAGGATTACTTTCCAGTTCTGTAAATTGAGGCTAAATAAGGTGACCTCTAAGTTTCCTTCAAGTACAAAAATGTTCTTGTCTAAAAAATATACTGATGTTCCAATACCACATATATATATAACACATTTATGGAAAAGTACTCCTTAATGTGGAAAAAATGATAGCAAAACATTAAAAAAATGCAAACTTTATAATTTCTTATTATCTTAGCTACGCCATATTTTAGAATTTTAACACAGATTTCTATTTTTCTGTGTCTTATGTGGAGGTGGTTACTAATAAGACCTTCCTTCATCTCTGTAACTACTCTGATCCAGAGAGAAAGAAATTTTAGTATTCATACACAAGTTCACCTCTATTCCAAATATATGGAATTCAAAATATTCAAAATAATGTGGTCATTTCACTAAATATCATGCAGTTTAAGGCATTTTTGTGAAGTTTAAAAAACTTTATCTGCTGGGGCACCTGGGTGGCTCAGTGGTTGAGTGTCTGCCTTTGGCTCAGATTGCGCTCCCCATGTCCCGGGATTACATCAGGCTCCCCACAGGGAACCTGCTTCTCCCTCTGCCTAGGTCTCTGCCTCTCTGTGTGTCTCTCATGAATAAATGAAATCTTTAAAAACAAAACAAAACTCTACCTGCTTATTCAGATCAAGAGCCAGGCCAAATTTTGGGATGATAAAAGGTCTAGGAATCACTTCTATCTGGATTTGCATATAAATGAAATCATTTAAAGGAACACCTAATTGGAATTGGGATCAAGGGAACTGTGCTATGAAACTATTGGAGGATTCGAGGTTCCCTATTTTAATAATGTTCTGCCAAACATCTGTTTTATTGCTTAAAATCACGTAAACAAATAATAAGAGATTTGATAGAATAGCATCTCAAAGTTGCTTTTTAAATTATTTAGAGATTTAAGGATATAACTTGTTGTATCTAATGTATTTCTTAGCAATTGACCTAAACATGTTAATTCCCTCATAATTTCAATGACTTCATTATATTTTGATGCAGTTTAACTGCTCGGTTTGAAATATACTCACAGTGACATGTTTTTTCTTTAAGTCTTCCTGAGTACATTATGATTTGTCCATATTCCATAGAGTTCAACAGTCATCTATTAGATTGGAGAGAAACAGTAGCAAGCAGGAGCCAATTCCTTCCTTCATATTCTCCAGTATTTAGCAGTTGAAAGCTGACAAAGTTAAACCAGTGGCCTCCCATTTCTGCATAAGAATTCTGTTTTTCCAATATTTTATTTCATCATTTCACTGTCTTATTTTAGTTTCATTATTCCCATTTCCGGGCTTGATATTATTGGATTTGTTTTTACAACAGTTGTAGAATTACAATGATAGCTCCAGTTTTTTCTCCCTGACTGTATTCACACCCTTGGCCATCTCATTGTGAGTGGGGTGACTGTTCATCCCTCAATAAGGAACTCAGCCAGCTAACTTTCTTTGGTTAGTGGGATGTTAGCTGACCTGACTGACACAAGCCAAGTCTTGAAGAAGGTGTCTGTGGCTTGCTAACACTGTGGACATCACCACGAGAATATCTTTGGCTAGCCTGCTGGAGGATGTGAGAAAGTGGGCACAGCCAGAGTCACCCTGCTTATGCCCAGTCACCTGGATCAGGCAATGGCCAGCTGACCCCCAGTTGTGTGAACTGGTCCAGCAAAGGTTGGCAGAACTGCTAAACCAATCCTCAAATCACCCCAGATGCATGAGCAATAAACACAACATTCTCTCCAGCAATGCAGCAATGCAGTGTTATTGTCACAATAGACAAGGACACATTACCAAGTCCTATCCCTAAGCAACTTCTCTTCACATATATAATATTTAAAAAAAAAAAAAAAAAACTAAAGAGACTATTTGGAGTGGCTGAGCATCTGCCTTTGGCTCAGGTCATGATCCCGGGGTCCTGGGACTGAGTCCCACATCAGGCTCCCTGCATAAAGCCTGCTTCCCCCCTGCCTGTGTCTCTGCCTCTCTCTCCGTGGCTCTCATGAATAAATAAATAAAACCTTTTTTAAAAAAAAAATAATAATAATAGCCCTTAAACAGACTATAAGGGTAGAATAGTCTAGAACAAAAAGGTATGGATATCTTTTGGTCAAATTTTGCAAGTATGCCAGGAATCTCCTATGCTGTTGATGGTGAATGAGAAAAAGTTTTATACCCACATTGTTTGACAAGATGGATTGATTAATACCATCAGAACTTTCATTAGGATAAAAAGGATAAAAGCCAGTGACAAGTCTGATGCTTTTCTGACTTAAATAAATTCAGGTAGGTGTCTTAAAGAAAAATTGGAGTTTATTGTTTGTTTGAAGTGCAGTTAGGTGATATAGTTACAAGGCATTGGTTCTCAACCCTGGCTGCATATCAGAAGCACAAGAGGAGGGTTCCAAAAATACCCATGTTCAAGCCCATCCCAGACCCCCTGCACCGGCATGTCTGGGAATGAGGCCCAGGTTTATACATTGTTTAACAGCCCTTCGGGTTTTCTAATATGCAGGCCAGGCTGGCAGATATTACCCTAAGAGGAATGATTGCATTATATAAGAGATAATGCTAAACATTTCATTCTGACCTCAAAAAGTAGGTTTCTTACAAGAGTAGGCTTCTACCCTTTTTTTTGCAAAAAAGGTAGTGGTCGGTCAGTTCTTTGGTGACAAGGTACAGAGCAGAATGATTTAAAGACTTGAAACATATGGACACTGGAAGGTCTTCCAGAGTAGTTAGAGCTCACTGTCTTGTGAACATTGTTGGCATGTAGGTTTTATTTAAGTTTTTATTTAAATTCAACTTAGTTAACATATAGTGTAATATTAGTTTCAGGTGGACAATATAGTGATTCAGCTTCCATACATCACCTGGCACTCATCACAAGTGCACTCCTTAATCCCCATCACCTATTTCACCCCCCACCTCTCCTTTGGGAACCATCAGTGTGTTCTCTAGAGTGAAAAGTCTGTTTCTTAGTTGGCCTCTTTCTCTCTCTCTCTCTCTTTTTTTTTTTGTTTCCACATATGAGTGAAATCATATGGTATATGTCTTTCTCTGACTGACTTACTTCACTTAGCATAATACTCTCTAGCTCCATCCACAGCATTGCAAGTGGCAAGATTTTTTTTTCCTTAGATATTATTTGAGAGAGGGAGAGAGCACCAGCAGGAGAAGGGGCAGAGGGAGTGGGAGAAGCAAGTTCTCTGCTGAGAAGGGAGCTTGATGCGGGGCTCAATCCCAGGACCCCAGGAGCATGACCTGAAGTGAAGGCAGACACTTAACTGAATGAGCCACCCAGGCGTCCCAAGATTTCATTGCTGAGTAATATTCCATTATGTGTGCATATCTGCTCATTTGTTAATTGGATTGTTTGTTTTGAGGGTGTTGAGTTTTAGAACTTCTTCATATAGTTTGGCTATTAACCCTTTATCAGATTTGTCATTTGTAAATATCTTCTCCCATTCTGTAGTTTGCCTTTTAGTTTTTTTTTTTTTATTGTTTCCTTCCCTTTGCAGAAGCTTTCTATTTTGATGAAGTCACAAGAGTTTATCTTTGCTTTTGTTTCCCTTGTGTCAGGAGACATTTCTAGAAAGAAGTTGCTGCAGCTGATATCACAGAAGTTACTGCCTGTATCCTCCTCTAGGATTTTGATTTCATGTCTCACATTTAGGTCTTTCATCTATTTTGAATTTATTTTTGTGTATGCTGTAAGAAAGTAGTCCAGTTTCATTCTATTGCATGTGGCTGTCCAGTTTTCCCAGAAGCATTAGTTGAAGAGACTTTTTCCTACTGGATATTCTTCTCTTCTTTGTCAAAGATTAACTGACCATACAGTTGTAGGTTCATTTCTGTGTTTTCTCTTCTGTTCCATTGATCTCTATATCTATTTTTGTGCCAGAACCATAGTGTTTTGATCACTATAGCTTTGTCATATAACTTGAAGTCCGGGATTGGCATCCTCCAGCTTTACTTTTCTTTTTCAATATTGCTTTGGCTATTAGGATATTCTGTGGTTGCATACACATTTTAGGATTGTTTATTCTAGTTCTGTGAAAAATGTTCTTGGTATTTGATAGGTATTACATTAAATGTTTAGGTTGTTTTGGCTAGTATATTTGTTCTTCCAACCCATGAAGATAGAATGTCTTTCCATTTCTTTTTGTCATCTTGAATTTCTTTCATCAATGTTTTATACTTTTCAGAGTAAAGGTCTTTCTTTCACCTCCTTGGTTAGGTTTATTCATAGGTTTCTTATGGTTTTTGGTGCAATTGTAAATGGGATTGACTCCTCAATTTCTCTTTGTGTTGTCAGCATATGTTTTGATCTAATAATTTCTACCTGTCTTGTTCAGTGTAGCACACAGTTCAATAATCTTGTAACTTTCAAAAGCTTTTCATTAACAATTGCTCCTTAAGCCCCTCAGTCTCCTTCCCCCAAGAATGTACTAACCAAAGCTGAAGCAAAGAAAAGTATAGTGCTTCTATAAATCAAAAACTCCCACAAAGATTATGGGTTTGGAAAATGGTAATTATGATTTCTGCCTCCCATAGCAAGTTGAACTACTGTTTGAATACTTTAAGTGGTAATATTGCTTGCTAGCATAAGAATTCTAGTTTTTTTAAAAAAAGATTTTATTTATTTATTAATGAGAGACACAGAGAGGCAGAGACACAGGCAGAGGGAAAAGCAGGCTCCCTGCAGGGAGCCCGACGTGGGACTCTATCCCAGGTCCCCAGAATCAGGTCCTGGGCTGAAGGCACGGGCTGAAGGCTGTGCTAAACCACTGAGCCACCCAGGCTGCCCAAGAATTCTAGTTTTAAGTTCAGATAGGTTTAGATTCAAAATCTGGTTTTATCACTAATTTTGGTTTTGTCATTTTAAAAATGGAGATAATAGTTAATGGTCAGTTGCTCATGAGGTTGCTGAATGTATTAAATAACATGTCGCAGAAAAGTGTCCTTCACAGTTCTTGGCAGACAGTAGTACTCAATACATGTTATCTATAATAATGATAATAGTTATTTTAATTACTATTATATCATAAGGCAATCATTCTATTTTATATTGCTTGGCAGCTCTGTACGATATTTAGGCCATTATATATTTTCTCAGAACTTCCAGTGACTGCAGTCATATTCTGAAGTACTGGGTGTTAGGACATTGACATATGAATTTGAGGCAGGAGCACAATTAAGCCCATAACAAAAAGCTTTGGAATCTTCTCCCAGAGTATGAAACCAGAGCATAGTGACCAAGGACAGAACACAGCTAGAGCTGATTCATTGAGGTAGGGTTTCTTTGAGCGTCTTTCCATTAGTACCCAGGGCTGCCCTGACTTGACTTCTGTCCTTCGTGAGACTTGGTCCTTTGCTTTCTCTTTTTTTATGAGCAATCCCCATTCCACGTGATGCACTCTTTTCTTTTCCCTTTAAGCTAGCCAGAGTTAATTTCTATTGTTTGCAATAAAAAAACAAAACAAAACAAAAAAAACCTCTGACACATACCCTGAAGTTTGTTCCCCAAGTGTGGACTCTAGACAACTTGTGCCGAAAGGTGGCATCACCCTTTGGAAGTCCTTGTGACCAGAACCAACAAATTCCCAATTTGAGTTGGACCAAAAGAAAACTCCCTAATTGTGTATGTGTGCAGATATTTTACTTTATGAGTGAATTAAATTACTTATATGCTTAATAATAATTTGTTCAAAGAATATATGCTGGGAAAGGATTAGGAGAAAGTGCTCTTTTTTTTTAAAAAAATTCTATTTATCACTGAAAAACCTTATTTTTTTTGGTTTAGTTAACAATTGTGAAAGTTCCCTTATGAAGACCAGGAAAAAAGTTGGGCTAAACGGACAGAACACAAATTCTCTGGTAAGAAATGTGTTGCTTGGTAATAAAAGGTTTCGAGTGAAAGTCAAACCCATAATGCTTGATTTACAGGGTGGCTCTGACAAAGACTACTATTTATACTCAATGTTCATCCTCTATCTCCCCTTTTTATGGTATTAGACTATTTTAGTTGGGTCCATGGCCACCCGGAATAAAGGTGACATCTTCCAGCCTCTCTTGCAGCCAGTTGTGGCCATATGACTATAGCTATTGGATGAGTTACATGGACAGTTTTATGGTTTGTACCCTCCCCTTCTCTTTTATTCCTTGCCATGGCTAATTATGGATCTAGTGGGCTCTATTAGATAATGCAGACAAGGGCAACATCTAGAAGAGCACTAGGCCAAGAGAGAAGGAACATGGCCATCTGCTGATTTTATGGGACAGACCCTTGGCACCACCTTGAATACTAAGATCCTTAGTATTGGAGAAAAAATAAGCTTCTCTGTTGTTTTAGGCTCTGTATTTTGGTTTAACCTGCAACAGTATCTATGTCCTATCTGATATAGTGGCCATTAATATGCTTTTATCCTTGATTAAATATGGGGGTAATAGAGCAGCCCGGGTGGCTCAGTGGTTTAGGCCGCCTTCAGCCCACGCTGTGATCCTGGAGACCCAGGATCGAGTCCCACATCAGTCTCCCTGCATGGAGCCTACTTCTCCCTCTACTTCTCTCTCTCTCTCTCTCATGAATAAATAAATAAAAATCTTTAAAAAAATATGGGGGTAATAGTGGTAAATGGGACTATAACCAAATTAGAACTGTTGGTAATGAGTTGTATTCAACATGCTCAGTGAACGATGAACATGTACAATATTCACTTTTATCATATGTTTTAAAGTGAGAGGAAGGCCCTCAACTTCAGTAAGAAATGTTATATTATATATTTCAATTCCTCTTAAAAAATGCTAGCAAAGAGCATTGCCATGATTTCAAGAGGTTTGCCAAAGTAGCTTGTATTGCAGTATAGTGGGTTTTGTTAATGGCCTGATCCTATCACTTCAGAGCCAAAAACAACTTAATTTCTTGATGTTTAAGAGAAAAAAAGAGAATTTCTTAATAAAATCAAACTCTGGTGCAAACAGCTCTATCATGCTGTGTATAAGTCCTTTCAAACATCAAATACTCAATTTTCTTCCATCTTCAGAGGAAAAAAATAATGACATCATATTGGGCACATTATAAAACCACATACATATGCTGTAACAGAAGTGGGAATGCTTTTCAGAGTCAAATGGAACCAAGAATGGAAATCATTTGCCCCTAACTTCCAACTCAAAGCATACAACAGTCCAGCTCTTGAGTTGTGGTATGTTCCTTGATTTGGTCTTTGACAGAATGCTGAAAGTAGTCCTCAATTGGAAGTTTGTCCATAATTTCAATCCAAATATCCAGAGCCATTTGTCAGATCCATAAAACATTTTCTGCCAGTTTCTGATGACCTATAATTGTGAGTTAGCATTTTTTTATCTAATAGAATAAAAAATGAAAAATAAAACCATTTGAACTTGGAATCTAATCTAGCACTTTAGCTATCCATTTTGAGGTGATGTCAATTTTTGGTGAAAAGATTTCAAATCTTAAAATCTTTCTAACAATTAGACATAGTTTCTCTTTAATATTCTCATGAGTGTTTCTTTTAAACAATTACCTAAAATGGATGTCTCCTATGTCATCTAGTGTCTAATAAGAGGATCTTGTGTTTCCAAAAGTCAAGGAAAACCTTTTTTTTTTCAGAGTTTACATTTTCAGATTCTTTAGGGCTAAGATTCTTAACTGGGATCCATGAGTGAATTTATGAGTCTATGAGCCCACTCACTCTGAAATTATATCAAATTTTGAGGATGCAGAGCCATAGCTTTCATCAGATTCACACAAACATTCATAACCCCCAAATAGACTAAGAGCTTATAAGATATTGGATAATAGATACTAAATAAGTGTTTAATATAACCTGGCTCTATACCATTAAAATATTAAAACAGTTCAATCTTTTTGCAATGATGAAAGCAAAATATCTATTGCAACAGCCCACAGTTTTCAAACCTTATATTTTTCCTCAGTTGTACCAAGTCTTGATACTGTGATACTGAAGCCAGAGCCCTGCAGTGGCTGCTTAATGGAGAATATAACTCAAGATTGGAATAAGAGTTTGATGTTTACTGCATCAGTTTCAAAGTCCAGCTGTAATATACTATAGTTGAGAAACAGAGCAATATAATCTTTTCAAGCTTTGAAAAAACAGTGATGCATAGCCAAATACTTTGAACTGTTTGCTTAAGAACAAATCTATTTCAAGATTTGATTACCACTAACTCAGACTTTTTCATCACTAAGTCCTTTCAATTCCATATCATGGTTTTCAAATTTTGTCTGCATAAACTTATTTTTGTTCTACTTTTTCTGTCAAAAACAATGTGGAATCCCAGGTTATATAATTGAGGACTTGGAGAGGCCATATACATCTAGCCAACCAAATAAAATGAAGCTATATCATGAAACATGCTTAAGGAAGTGTATCCTTTGTTCGGGTAAGAGTGCCAACATTTGTGATCTTAGAATGAAGTCAAAGGAAACTAAATGGGTTTTCCTTAATGCAACAATGTGCAGAATCACTCTTTACCAACATATGATCCATAAAAATATTTGTGCATATTTAGATACCATGAGAACAAATCAATTTCAAGTAAAATAATAATGTATTATTTTTATAATATACCTGGAGGCTGAAGTCATCCCATTCATCTTCCTTACTTGGGTTTATTATCCTACACATTTGATAAGTCACGTGGAAGCCTCTCTGCACACCCTCTCTGTATATAGAGCGACACCAAACTGCTAATTTCTTTTCTTCCCTCCTTCTTGTGTCAGGTTTGACCATGCAACACATTGAATTACTGTTAGAAGGTAAATGTTGCATGGCTTTGAACCAATATCTCTCCTGTCTATAGAGTTTTAAATTCACATGTGGGTGTTCTAGAAAGAGGAGGGTTACCAATGTGTAGAGTTGTGAAGAGTCACCAAGGAAGGCAATTTAGATTTCTTTGTGGAGGGGTCAAGAGAGTAGGAGATTTTCTGATAGGTACCTGATTGAATAAGGAAAACATTTCTCTATGGGGTGGCAGTGGAGAAAGGCTGACCATTACTGGACTGGCTATTGTATAAAATTGCCACAAAAATGCTTAATAAGAGAAAATGAACAGCATATGGACTCTGGGTTGAGGCTTCATGAAAACATTCGGGAAAGAAAGAACAAAGGGCAATCTTTCCAATGTATATAGAAGACGTAAGATGTTTTCCTAAGTTTTTCTATCACTGTCAGCATTTGGGATGGAAATATGCTGTAGGAAAAAGATTAACTCCAGTTTGCTTAGAAGAATTTTCCCTGAAAATACTCTGTGTGTTTTTAATATGTCGGGTTACATTGCCAATCAGTTCTATTTGGTAATTTTCAGTATGATTTCTTTTTAACCCATGAATATTTAGAAGTAGGTTTTAAAATTTCTTGATTTATCAATTTCTTGGCTCTCTTTAGCTATTGATTGCATTGTAACTTTGTTGCATTGTATTTTTGAGTTGTTGTTTGTGGTCAAGTGGTGATCAGTTTTTGAAATGTTCAATGTGTGCTTGAAATTACTATGTATATGCCATATTTATTTATAGGACTGTATACCTATACAACATATATATGTATTACACACACATATATATGTTATGACAAGCTTAATAATTCTGTTGTTCAGATTTTCTCAATTTCTACTTAATTTGATCTATTCAATCTGCCTCTCAGAAAGTATGTTAACCTTTTTCTGCTATGATCTATATGATTTTCCACTATGATCTAAATTGTTAGCCACCCCTTCCTGCCACCTCTTGTTTTTTCTGCTTACTTTTGGCATGTATTTGAGGTTATGTTTTTAGGTGGATACATAATCAGAATAATTATGTCTTCCTGGTAAATTATCACTAAGTAGCTCTTGATCTTTAATAATGCTGTTTTGTGCTTAAATCTGTTTAGTATACATCACCTTTTCTTTGGTTCCTATTTATCTGGTGTTGTGATCATCACTGGTTGCTCAACCAGCATCCATTTATCCCTCTTCTAGTAGAACCAGGACCTCAGTTTTGTTCAGGTAGCCACCTCTTTCTCACACAGCTAAGTGTCTCAGGAGAAGGTTTGTTTGGTTTAAGGGTGAATCCATTCTTTTTTTCAGTTGATAGATCATTAGGCGTGGGATTCAGTGCTGGCCAAAATGAAGTGTGTGGGTAGGTAGGGAGTCTTTGGGAAAGTGTCCTTCTTCTGAGCAAGAGCTGGGGTCTCTTATTTCCACCTGGATATTGCTGTTTCTGGTATGACACCCAGAATCGCTGCATCCATCTCGTTAGAAGCCTAAAAACCCAAACAGGGATGTCAGAGCACAGAGATGGAAAAGACCTGGGTCCTTTATACAACCATTTGCCTAATTTCTTCTTGCATATCCTTTTAATTTTTTATGTGTAACTTTCCTTCTAGTGCCTTATATAACCTGAATGAAGTTGATTAGCTTCAGACCTGAACACAGGTTTTTTTCTTAACCTCTTAAGAGGTACATTCTTCCATTTATATTCATTTACTAATATATTTGCTCTTCTGTCATCTTATTTTGCTGTTTTCAACTTCTTTTGCTTTTTAATCTTTTGTCATATATACTAACTTTTATCTATTTTTTTCTTGATAACTTTTGTAATCAGGGCAGCCCCGGTGGCCCAGTGGTTTAGTGCCGCCTTCCGCCTGGGATGTGATCCTGGAGACCTGGGATCGAGTCACACATCGAGCTCCCTGCATGGAGCCTGCTTCTCCCTCTGCCTGTGTCTCTGCCTCGCTTTCTCTCTGTCTGTGTCTGTCATGAATAAATAAATAAAATCTTTAAAAAAAACTTTTGTAATCATGTTTTCATTCTGCAAGCAGGTGCCTTTAAAAATAAGAAAAATTCTCAATGTTCAATGCCAGTTTTATAAAAGCAAAAATTGATACAATTAAATGGTAGCAAGAATGAAATAAATCATATATATACATGTAATGAGATGTTGATAAGCAAATGAAGTGGTAATATTGATATTCACCTGGAAAAAAATTTTAAGAGATAATGATAAAAACAGTTTGTAAAATTCTATGTACAGTTGACCTTTTGTGACTTCCTATAGTTTGTTCCCATTCCCTTTATATTTAGCAGAAATTCTGTTATGTTTCTGGCATGTAACGCCACTTTTCCTAGTTTCCACATCTAGTTCAGGCTTTCTTCTATTTTATCTTCCATTGGTCCTATCATTAGCCTGAGTGGTGGTGTAAGAATTAGAGTTTTTATTTCTTCTGTAAGTCTTTTTTTCCCTTTAGTGTTGGGTTTCATTCATTCGTTCCTTCAATAAATAATAGTGACTACCAACTAAGTGCCAGGTATTTAAGTGTTAAGGTTAAGTATTTATGCTTAATTGTAATATTTTATCATCTATAAACTAAAAACAAAAGAGGCTGGAAGATAGAAGGTGTTAGAAAATAAAAGCCCAATAAGGTAGCTTTGACTATGAATGAATAGGAGAGATAACTTCTCATTATGTATTTGTTGTTTTCCAACTGAGTAAGTAGAGTAGTGATCAGAAGAGAGTTCAAGGAAAGTAAGAGATTAGTAAATCTGAAGTTCCTCTTATTATTTTTTTTAAAGATTTCTTTATTTTTAAAGATTTCTTCCCAGCAAGTGGGAAGGGAGAGACAGAGGGTGAGAATCCCAAGCAGCCTCCCTGCTGCGCCCAAGAGCCCAACGCAGAGCTCAATGTCATGACCCATGAGATCATGACCTGAGCTGAAATCACTAATACTTAACTGAGCCACCCAGATGCCCCAGTTTAAAGCTGGTTTCAAGGTGTGAATCTTATTCTACAACTTACCAGGAAAATCCTGCCATGTCACTATGTAAGAAAATCAATAGCCTTTTAATTATCTATGCTTCAGTTTCCTCTGTAAAATGGGCTAAAAAAAAATAGTGACCCTTCTAGGTCTAGCCTAAGGATTGAGTAAATACAGGCAAATGGAGTAATAATGACATAGCTATTATTATTATAATGATATTACATATTACTACATGATATTAATAAATTCTATTATATAATGATAATATTAATATGTCAGGCACTTTGTACTTACTTTTCATATGTTAGCTAG
Source organism: Canis lupus familiaris (assembly GCF_011100685.1). Classification (NCBI taxonomy): domain Eukaryota; kingdom Metazoa; phylum Chordata; class Mammalia; order Carnivora; family Canidae; genus Canis; species Canis lupus. Next base: position 10,491 of record NW_023330700.1, on the reverse strand, counting down.
CCCCTTTAATCCTCATGTACCCTATGAAGTCAGTGTGATCTTTCTTATTTTGCAGATGAGGTTTAGAGGCTTACTCAAAACATTTTCCCCAGGAAATAAATTTTTTTTCCCTAGAAATTTCAAAGATATGAAGACTAGTAATTACAGGGAAAAAAACCTGAAATTATGCTTTTTTAGAAGGCCAAAGTTATTGTTAATTTAAGAATAAATGTATCACCCACAGTTGTTCTCACCAATTACATTTTGTTGAAATGAAAATAGAATTTATTGAGATGATAATTGCATACGGGACAACTATTTGCATTGGAATGTTTTTGGTTTTATTTGGAATTGGGCAGGAAGCACAAGAACCTTTGTTTTGATTTAAAGATTTTATTTATTTATTCATGAGAGAGAGGCAGAGACTAGGCAGAGGGAGAAGTAGGCTCCCTACAGGGAGCCCGATATGGGACTTGATCCTGGGACTCCAGGATCACGCCCTGGGTGTGAAGGCAGGTGCTAACCCGCTGAGCCACCCAGGTGTCCCGCACAAGAACCTTTGACTCTGTGGAAGACCCATTGTGAGAAATGGGATTCACACTCTCACACATTTAGTGACACAATAACTGAGAAGAGGAGAAGGCTTTGTAGCACCTATTATGCTTTTTAATACATAGAATTGTTGCTTTTCTTTAAGAGAGAAATGCAAGAGATCCAAGCTAAGGTTTACTCCCTGAGAATGTTCTATAACCTGTCATGGTTTGTTACACAAACCTGCCATTGTTTGTTTCTTAATATTTGCCTACTTATTCACCCAAATCAGAGCCCAGTCAAGGACAGTTTATTCCTGCTCCCCTTCTGTCACCTGCATTACCTGAAGCAGGCAATTTACTGGCTCCCTCCACTGCACACTTCCCCACTGAGTACCTGCTATGTGAGGTGAGTGAGATGGAGTCTCCATGTTGTAGTCTCTACAGAACCCAATGAAATCAGCATAAATCCATTCCTTGCCTTGGTTCCTCAGGGATGGATACAGTTAAGTCTAAAGCAATCTATGTTGTCATTACCTGAGTCCGTTCAATCAGCGGAAAGCCCAGAGGTTTACTCAGTGGCTCGAGGAAGTGAAACTCTTTTGAATGGAGTGATGTGAGGATATGACCTTTGGAATTGCTGCAGCCCTTTTGCAACTATGAGGGAACCCAGCTGAGGAAGACAACATACAGTAGAGGGGACAGCCAACATAATTTCAGACAATAAAATTCAAACTATAATGGAAGTTTACTTGAAGATCACTCTACCTTTGGAGAGTGGTTACAAGGTCCAGTAAATTCCCTTTATTTTATTTTATTTTATTTTATTTTTTTAAAGATTTTATTTATTTATTCATGATAGTCACACAGAGAGAGAGAGAGAGGGGCAGAGACACAGGCAGAGAGAGAAGCAGGCTCCATGCACCGGAAGCCCAACGTGGGATTGGATCCCGGGTCTCCAGGATCGCGCCCTGGGCCAAAGGCAGGCGCCAAACTGCTGCACCACCCAGGGATCCCTCCCTTTATTTTAAATGCCATTTTGAGTTAGGGTTTCTGCTTTGCAACTACATGCATCTTAGTCAGTGCTGACAGTGGTGTCAGACAACAGGCTTGTAGAGAAATGTATGAAATCCAGGACTGTTTATTTAGCCATATGGTAACATAGTCAATAATAACTTGGTTTTTATTATTGCAGCTGATTAACTGCTTCCTGATGTCTTTTGTGTGTACCCTACATTGTATTATCTTTCTCACTTTTGATGTGGTCCGTACACATTTGTGTTCCTTCTTTTTGTTCATCCTTGGTGATCTGGCTCAACATCTTTCCTTGGTTCTCTAAATTGCCTTTCAGAACTTTGCACAGTTCTGCTCCTCCAATTTGGCAGGCTTTTCCCTGTCCTGCACTTCCCATATAGTTTGTTCACCTGCCAAAATTGTTTGTTTAAAGAGCATCCAGCTCTTCTGGAATCCTTTCTTCCCATCAAGTCTTTTTTTTTTCCTCGTCAGTGCCCTACACTTGTTGAAATTTGCTTTCCCAGAACTGATTATTTTTCCCTCATCAGCTTCTTTCCTTTTCCTTAGGAAAGGAACTTTTTTTTTATTACTTTTACAGAAGCTTTAGTTCTCTTTTAAGTCTTTATTAACTCTGCCATTATTGAGAATTGATTTTAAAAGGACTTTTCCCTTATGATGCATTTTTAAGCAAGTAACTATCTCCAGTATATTTTAAATCTATTTCACAGTTTGTGGTTGACCCATTTTCTACAGACAATATCGGGGAAGTTAGAAACCTGTCTGATCACTACACTGGGGTATTTGGATTCCTGTCCTTGTATAATCCTGCTAAAATAGCTATAATTATCCCCCACCCCACTCCTAGCTCATCATATGCATACCTCTTTTCAAAGTGACTTTGTAGCTTTTTGACCCATGACTTCAAATGCAGCAGAGGTGATGTACTAGTTTTTCCTAGGATTCAAGAAGCCTTGTATACATGTGCTTGTTCTCTTAGAACTTGGCCCAGCCTCCATGTGAACAAACACTGGTTAGCTTACTGGAGGATGAGAGACTCCATGGGAGATTCATGTCAGCTCATCTGTCCCAGGTGAGGCCCTAGACATATGAGAGCCCAGCTAGTAAAAGCAAAGCTAACCTCCCGATGATAGCAGATGCATGAGGGTGCCCAGCTGAGTCTAGTCCAAATTGCTGACCAGCAGAATTACTAGCTAAATAAGTGGTTGTTTGGAATGGTTTGTTAACCAACAAAAGCTAATTGATAGAGAAATATTTAAATCTCTGAGGATACCATCATGGAAGGAGAGTGCTAGGAATGGGGAGGCTATGGGAAAGGAAAATTGGTGGTAAGGAAGAAAGAGCCCAACAGGGCAGGCAATGTCAGTCAGAGGTCAACTGTGAGAATGGCTGGGAGGCAGAGCTGAGGTTGGTATTACAGAGTAAGTTTTCTTTAGTCCTGCCCTAACCCCAGAATCTCCCACAAATGACTCCTACTCATGTTTGCCTTGGATGCGTGGTATTTTTCAGAATCAAGAAAAGAGGTTGTGTTTCATATCTGCAATCACAAGGGTATGAAGGGAGGAAGGAAAGGGGAGTAGTTGCCAGAAGTGAGACTTGGGTTAACTGAACATCTAGAAGAACCAAGCAATGATTAGAATTGTGCAGTAAGTCAGAAAGATAGGTCCCACCCAAGAATTCCTGGAAATATTCAAAGTGTTGAGTTTTTTTGTCTATGTAGGTTCAAGCCAATTTTATCTAAATCTTAGTGCATAAGATCACCCACAAACCAGAGAATGTTCAGTCACCAGGAGCCATCAGGTAATACAAGCTTCTGTCTATCAGATACGTTGTGTCTTCATTTGTTTCAAAAGCTTAAGGTGGCTACTGAAAACATGGTATGGCACACCAGTTCAGCTCTGGCATTGGTAAGAAGTCATTTTAATTAATTCATTGCTAATGTTTCTTTTAGTACATCTGGGATCAAAAGAGAAATCTGCTCACCAACCAATGTAAAAAGCCAGGCAACAGCAAAACAGGTGTGAAGTTAAAACTGAATTCTTGGGTGTGTTTGAGGTAGAGGGAACAATGCAGGCAAGATGTAGAAGCAGGACAGTACAGCATATTTGGGGAAGAGAAACAGTTTAGTCTGGCTGATTATAGTGGACAGTTGTTTGAAATACCATATGATGTATTTTTCCTCCCTATTATTTCCAGAGTTAGTATTTTTTATTTGTTTGTTCGGGTAGTTGGTTGTTTTGAAAACCCTGCAGCCTTCCCTCCATTAAACAAAGAAGATGAAGATAATTTTTTGCAGGGAAAGGGAGACTGAACACTGTCCAGAACAAAGTCCTCGCTCAGCTTAAGTTTCAAACTAGATTTTTAAAATAAAGTCTGGAGATAAATAATAGTCTCAAAAAATTAGACTTTCAAATACTCTGCAGTGCTAGAAAATCAAAAGAGTGCTTTTGTGCAGTGATGGGGAGAGGGTATGAAAGAGAACTGGGGGTGCTGTTGGTGTCCACTCATTGATCTGTATGATCTTGATCTTATATGGATGTTTGCTGTGAGAACTTTAATTGAGCTACATACTCATAATTGTATAAATAACTGAATGAATAATCAATAGAAAAAAAATAGCCTTTCAAGCAATAGAGGAATGTTTTCTCAAATGTCTTGGAGCAGAGTTTTTATTTGAAGAACCAAAGTTTTGAGAGGTGGCCTCAGAGAAAGATGAAGAATACCATTAAAAAATGTGCCCAAACATAGAGGAGAATGAAAACCTCTACTTTGGGAGGAGATGCCTGGGAATGCAAGGAAGAAAAGGGGAAGAGGTTGCTTGCAAGCTCTTGTCCCACTTGGAGTTTGAGGGAAACAAAACAATATTAGGGATAGCTTGAGTAGGGGCAAGCCTCAGACAAGTTCCTGTGTCAGCAAAGCATCCCAGAGGAAGATGCCCCAGCACACCTGGCTGGGAGGGACATCTAAGTTGGTGAGCTCAGAGCAGCCTCATAAGATCCTCTTACAGCTTTAAGATGCTGGGAAAGTTGCCGACACATCCCAGCCCTCCAAGAGGGCCCAGCAGTGTGGTGACCTGGATGCCAGAAGAGGCCAGGGGTCCTCAAGAGAAGCTGCTGAGATGAGGCCTTCCCTCTTGACTAGGATCCATGGAGGACTCCAGGCATCAGCACAGTTGCCAGCACAACACCCCAAACTCCAGCCACACATCAGCAGCCACCAACACAATATGCCCAGCGACCATGAGAGCCCAAACTCCCTGCAGTGTGACAGGGAGGCAGACTGGTGATGCAACCATCAGGGAAACATAACTTACCTAGAGGCTCCTCTATGCCTCCCAGGAATCCTCCCTGCCTACAAGGTGCCAGTGAGGGAAGCAGGTGAGAAAAGGGAGAACACTCAAGAAGTGGGCAAACCCTGAAAAATGCCAAAGTTAATCCAAAAGAGCTATTCTTCTAAATCAAGAGAGGCTGGACACTTTTATTTGGCAAAATCAAGTTTTTCAACCATCAGCAGAAAGGCATGTAAAAATTAAAGTTCTATGAATTTCTGCACATCAAGTCAACATATGTGATTTTTTTTTGTTGTTTTGGACCAGAGTACATGTAGAATATATTTGAAAGAGAATAGTGGGAGAGAAGACCGGTGAGGTAGATTGAAATTAGAACACAAAAGTATTCTATAAAGGAAGGGAAATCGAAGACATTTATGTTAGTTTCCTTGATCTCTGAATAGAAGGGCCAGGACTACATCTGATCATCTAAGAATATTTATTTAGAATGTTATTATTATTATCATCATCATAATTATTACTTTTAGAAGGTTATTATTAATTTTTTTTCCTGGGAGACATTATGCTAAGTGAAATAAGCCACTCACAGAAGGACAAATACTGAATGATTCCACTTCAATGAGATTTTCTGTGACTATTCTAAAATGAACTCAGAGAAGCAGAAAAACGAATAGTAGTTGCCAGGGGTGGGGGCTGGGAGGGAATGGGAAGATGGTCAATGGCTATAAAGTTTCACTTATGATACATGAATAAGTTTTAAAAAATTTAGAATATTCTAGAAACTACAACACATTGCCTATAGTTAACAATTTGTTAAGCAGGTAGGTTTCATGTTACTATACACACACACACACACACACGTGACACAAGGAAACTTTGTTTTTAAATATTTTATTTATTTATGAGACAGAGAGACAGAGACGCAGGCAGAGGGAGAAGCAGGCTCCACGCAGGGAGCCCGATGGGGGACTCGATCCCGGGCCTCCAGGACCACCTCTGGACTGAAGGCAGGCACTAAGCCTCTGAGCCACCCAGGGATCCCCGACACAAGGAAACTTTGGAAGGTGTTGGCTATGTGTATTACCTTAACTGTGGTGCTGGTATCATGAGTGTTTGCATATGTCCAAACTCATCAAACTGTACAGATTAAATCTATGCAGTTATTTGCATATTAATTAAAATTCAATAGAGTTTTTTTTTTTTTAAAGAATAAATTGAGGGTTTTCCAATGCTCAATAAGGAATTCCTCATTCCTTAAAAATAGATCTGCCCTATGACCCAGCAATTGCACTGCTGGGGATTTACCCCATAGATACAGATGCAATGAAACGCCGGGACACCTGCACCCCGATGTTTCTAGCAGCAATGGCCACGATAGCCAAACTGTGGAAGGAGCCTCGGTGTCCATCGAAAGATGAATGGATAAAGAAGATGTGGTTATGTATACCATGGAATATTACTCAGCCATTAGAAACGACAAATACCCACCTTTTGCTTCGACGTGGATGGAACTGGAGGGTATTATGCTGAGTGAAGTAAGTCAATCGGAGAAGGACAGACATTATATGGTCTCATTCATTTGGAGAATATAAAAAATAGTGACAGGGAATAAAGGGGAAAGGAGAAAAAATGAGTGGGAAATATCAGCGAGGGTGACAGAACATGAGACTCCTAACTCTGGGAAACGAACCAGGAGTGGTGGAAGGGGAGGTGGGCAGGGGGATGGGGTGACTGGGTGATGGGCACTGAGGGGAGCACTTGATGGGATGAGCACTGGGTGTTATTCTATATGTTGGCAATTGAACACCAATAAAAAATAAATAAAAAAAAAGGAATTCCTCATTCCTTCTTTGGAACATCAGTCCTCTGCCTAAAGGGCTAAAAGAGAAATATTCTTTCTCAGGAAATTATTACCAGTATTATCCAAAAATGAAAATCTCACACAGCCACCATCCAGGGCAGGTCCATTTGAGCTCTGTTGGGCTCACAAGCAGAATCTGCAGAGCTGAGAAGCTGGACCGCAAGTCTTGGCAAGAGCACATCTGTCTCACACATTTGTCTGATGCATTCATAGGCAGAGAAGAAGACAGGACTCTCCTTTACACCTTCACATTTGTTGTTTTAGCTCATAATTAGTTCAGATTAAAAGAATAACCCAAATAAATTGACTTCAGAGAGCACAATGTGTTAGCTCATCTTCTGTTTTAAATCAGCATCAGCTGGTGTTTATTGCTTCAACAAGACAGTGTAACTAAGATGACCCCTTAAGGTTTTACACCTTGCAAGTGAAGATTGGGAATAACAGCCAAAGCTTTTAAAAAGCAACACATGGGTCTAGCTGTGAGCTCCTCCCGATGTGTGCACAACACTCCAATAAGACGAGGTTTGGTTGGTGCTACCATGGCCTTGCAGAGGTGCATAAAGCTGGAGGGAAAGAGCGCGCAGGTGCAGACAGCAGCATTTGCAAGCAGTCAGGAAACCGGCCTTACTGTCTTTACAGGACTATTTGTATGGAAGTTTGGATTGCATCCACAGTGCAAATTGCACAAATTCTCATCGCAGCTCTCACCGAGGAAAGAGCTCTAATAGCTCCAGAACAAACTTTTCAGAGGCCTTCAGCCTTTTTCTCTCTCAAAAAGTGCAGTATTATACATGGTAGTTGCAGAAGAGACATATTTCCCCTTTAGCACAACCTAGACATCACACAGTGGAACTTATGAGAGTTAATGTTAATTTTTTAGGCCATTTTGGTACTATTAGTGGCATAGTTGCAAGGCCTTACTATTTTCCCAAAAGTATGACTATACCTTCTTAAATGCCTAATTTGCACTCACTGAATCACACACTGGAAGAACTTGGCTCCTTCAGGATTTAAAATATACTGAACCTACTGAAGCAGCTTGAGGGGATTCTTTGTCTATGAGTCAGTGACCGTGAAGCTGTTGGAATGCTTAGGAAACAGAGGTCCTTCTAGAGAGACAGTGTGTGAGTGTATCTCAAGTCCACTGACTCTGCTGGTAAGGATGCCCCAAACCACCTTTTCTAATGATAAATTTGAGGAGTTAAGTCTTAAAAATAACTGTATCTAATTCAGCAATTCCACTCCTGCTTGTCTACCCAAAAGAACTCAAAGCAAGGGCTTGAACAGATATTTGTACACCCACGTTCCGAGTAGCCAAATGATGGGAACAACCTGAGTGCCCCTCAGTGGGTGAATGGTTAAAGAAAAGGTGGTATATACTTACAATGGAATAGAATCCATCCCTGAAATGGAAGGAAATTCTGAAGACATGCTGAGTGAAATAAACCAAACACAAAAGACCAAATACTATATGATTCCACTTATATGAGGTTCCTAGAACTGTCAAATTCATGGAGACAGAAAGTAGAATGGTGATTACCAGGGGCTGAAGGAGGAGTTATTGTTTAATGGGTAGTTTCAATTTGGGGTTCTGGAGATGGGTTGTGGTGATGGTCACACAACAATGTGAATGAACTTAATGCCACTGAACTGTACATTGAAAAATGGCCACACTGGTAAATTTTATGTCATTTATATTTTACCATAATAAAAAACATTTAAAAATAACTGTATCAGGGGCGCTTGGGTGACTCAGTTGGTTAAGCATCTGCCTTCAACTCAGGTCATGACCCCAGAGTCCTGGGATGGAGCCCCACATTGGGCTCTCTGCTCAGCAAGGGAGCCTGCTTCTCCATCTCCCTCTGCCCCTCCCCAGCTCATTCTCTCTCTCAAATAAAAAAAAATCTTTTTAAAAAAAAACTTTACCCCAAATATAATGCTGACTATAGCCTTCTAGATGAATTTCATTGAAATTCAAAATTCATACAAATTTGAATTTAAAAAATCATCATGCAATAGAAAGAGCATGACTGAAACATCTGTCAGAAGGGAAACAACACTCGACAAGATGGCGAATGATCTAACATAACCTAAAAATAAAAAACTTGTATAAATTAAAGCAATAGTATTAATTAAAGAAACCCCTTACCCTAGCCAAGTGGATAGACTAAGACTTATCCAACATGGCATCCCCCTGGCTATATGAGACTAGAGAGCCCTTGATTTGAGGCTGGTCTGAGTTGAACTGTGCTATAGGTGTAAAATATACATCAACTCCAAAGATTTAGTGAAAAAGAAAATGTAACGGATCTCAATAGTTTTTATATTGATTAAATGTTTTAATGAGAATATTTTGGATGCATTGGGTTAAACATAGTAAACTTAATTTCACCTGTTTTAACACTTTTTAATAGGGCTACTAGAAATTTTATTTTATTTATGTATTTGTTACTTTTTTAAAAGTTTGTTTAATCTCTACACCCAACGTGGGGCACAAACTCACCACCCTGAGATGAAGAGTTGCATGCCCTTCGACTGAACCAGCCAGCCACCCCTGCGTTTATTGCCTTTTAATTGAGATATAATTGACATACATTTATTAGTCTCAGATGTACAACATATTGATCCAATATTTGCATGTGTTGTGAAATGATCACCTCAAGGAGTCTAGTTAACATCCAACCATGGTTACAAAAAAGTTTTTCTTGTGATGTGAACTTTTAAGATCTCTCATAGCAACTTTCAAATAAACAATCCAGTAGTTTTAACTATAGTCACTATGTTGTACATCACATCCTCAGGACTTTTGGACTATTTATTTATAAATGGAAGTTTGTGACTTTTTTACTTCTTTCACCCATTTCACTCACACCAGTCTGTTCTCTGTATCTATGAGCTTGGGGTTGTTTTTTGTTTCGAGTCCACATATAAGGGAGAGCATGTGGCATTTGTCTTTCTCCATGTACCTTGCTTTACTTAGGCTAAGCTCCTCCAGGTCTACCCATATTGTCACAAATGGCAAGATTTCTCTGGTTTTTAATGGCTGAATAGTATTCCATTACACACACACACACACACACACACACACACACACCTACGCCATTTTCTTTATCTATTCATCCATCAATGGACAGCTTAGGTTGCTTCCATATCTTGGGTATTATAAATAAGGCCGAAAGGAACATGGGGATGTATTTATCTCTTTGTGTTTTCGCTTTCTTCAGATAAATAACCAGAAGTGGGTTTGCTGGATCATGTGATACTTCTAATATTTTGAGAAAACTCCATACACTTTCCCAATTTTTATTTTCACCAAATAGTGCATGAGGGTTCTTCACATTCTCACCAAAACGTGTTATTTTTTCAATGTTAGCCATTCTGACAGTTGTGAGCTGATATCTCATTGTGGTTTTGATTTGCATTTGCCTGATGGTTAGTGATATTGAGCAGAAAAAAATTTAAAACAGAGTGGCTTGTCTTTTATTTCTATGGGACAGCACTGCTTTGGAGGTATACTAGGGTGCTTCCAGTATAACAGTATAGAAATAGAGTTCATTTCATGATTGTGGATTCAATCTCTAACATATAAGAGAATAGCATTATTTGTTACTTTTAAGACTTTATCAGTCCTGCCAATTTTTTCTTAACATCTTTTTCTCATACTTTTTCCTTTCCATTTCTATTCCCTAGTGTTGGCTCTCTGTGGCTTTGAACTAGATCCCGTATAACCAAAATTATTGGCTTCAATTCCTCTTCTATAATCTCACTATACCCTGACCAGATTAACTTTAGGAAACCAT